>NW_018408593.1:391816-533277 GCF_002113885.1 Mizuhopecten yessoensis | reverse complement strand
CCCCCCCTTAACTTCAATTCTTTCTTGTCATATGTATATATTTAAGTAGCTCTAACATTGCGTGATATGTTAATCAATTAGTATTGTCAAAGAAGACTTTAAAAAGTTGGCAAAACTTGTCTCCAATTCGTTTGCAACATCTGTAATTTGCAATAAAATATGTTTAAATCAAATAAAAAAAAAAACATTGTGTAAAGTTCGGGATCGTCAAAGTTCTCTTCCCTAAAAAGCAGCGGCCTTCCTCTGTTGTCGCATGCGCTACGACAGGTTCCGGGGAATTTCCATATAAGCTATATTTAGAAATCGATATTCACCGGATAACCAGTCTACATGAGGTTTTGAAGACTGACCACGTGAATAGCTTCCGACTTATGTGATTTCGAGACATTTTCATGCATATAATAATGCTATATGTATTCACTCGCGCGTTAACGGCTTGACAATCTGTATTATAAATGTTCTATTCTGTCGTTATTGTTTAGGTGTTGTTAGATATCTGATGTTATAGATAACATATAATCTACACTGAATTACATGTTGTCTTCCTTGTAATGACGGACTACATTTGTTCGCGGAAGCATTCAAATGAAGCCTTAAAAGTGTAGGTGCCATTTTAATTTGAGGCCTAAAACGAGAAACTTGTAGTCTTAAGCAAAATTTAAAAGTTGTTTTTTTCTAACTGGGAGGTGCGAGTAAAAAATTCAATTACCTGTAAGTGAGCAAGATCGGGTTATCTCAGTATCGGGCTAAGATTCTGTAACATCTCCACCTCGACTTACGCTTCGGTTGAGATAACCCGATCTCGCTCACTTACAGGTAATAGATTTTATTTATTCTATAGTGAATATAAAAACAGTTTCCTCTGGTAACAACCAATATAAAAAAAAATAGGTTCACCCAGCAAACCATCGAATGATTGGACTAATAGAATCCATCCCTGATGTGAGGTATGGATTAATAGAATCTTTCCCCCCCTTGGGGGTGAGATAGGAGAATCTCACCCCGAGGGGGAGGATTCTTAAGTTGCCAAACACGAGGCTTTGCCGAGTGTTTGGCAACTAAAGAATCTTTCTCCGAGGGTTGAGATTCCACTATCTCACCCACAAGGGGGCGGATGATTCTTTTTCTCTTACCCTGTTCTTTCATTGTGTATCATATGCACAATGTCATGATAACGTTACATGCTAAATTCAGGGTTGACGTGACGTTGATGGATTGTTGACGTGACGTCATTGTATTGTTAAAGTGACGTCATGCCATTGTTAGTAACATGGGAATCCCCCGTCTCAACCCTTGGGTGAGACAAGGAAATCTCACACCGGTAAAAATGCGGATACACCTGTCCAGGGTAAGAGAAAATGTTATTCAAACCCAAGGGATAAAATATTGAGCAGGAGACCCAGGCTTTGCCGAGGGTCTTTTGCTCATTATTTTATCCCGAGGGTTTGAATAACCTTATCCTTACCTCGCATCAGTGATGGATTCTGTTTCTTGCTTATTACTTAAAACCCGTAAAAACAACTGCTCTTCTAGTAAAATTGTAAAATGTGTGTACATTTCTCATTTGCATATGAAACATGGATGTCAATTGTTAGCGACGTCAATGACCCTGACTGACCTGAAAACGTCATAAATTGACGTCACGAACAATAGCCTGACCCTGAAAGGTCACTATAATTCCACCGCCAGTCTGCGTGTGTAAGTGATCTAGACCCGTGGGTAGGATAGAATTTTCCAGCACCGCCGGAAATGCAGATATCTCGGTCTAGTATGCAAGAAATTGGTAATTTTAGTTTTGTGTAGGGAATTAGATTTTGCAGTATAAAAAATGTAATATAGTGTTTGTCACGAACATTTATATTATCCGTTAGATTTTCATATTTTCATAAGTATTCATACATACCTCATACATGTATCTGTTTTTCGATTTGTTATATATGTATATATCCTTTTACGCTAGTGCTGGAATTTGTTTATGACATTGAGATTGGTTTGAAGTAAGACGCCAGTTTCTGACGTTTTGTTCCACTGGAAAAAGCATAACTCAAAAACAGTTATTGTTATCAGCAAGCTGAAATGACACACGCCCTTCGAGCTTTGTGAGATAAGAACACCCAGCCCGACCATAATGAGAAGAAACAAACTGGTACAACAGTATTGAACTGAGAAGTCCCATGTAAATATTCTCTCACCGGCTAAACAATGGCAATTCTGAAGGACGGTCGCTTGTCTGCTGGGAAATCAAGGGCTATTTCAAGACGCTGGCAACACTTACGGTGTCTGCTCAAGACAGTCGTACATGTGGGGATCAATTTGGTTTAACAAAAATTCTTAAAGAAGGACCCATTTTAAATGAGGTCTTCATACACCGAAAGATTTGAACTCACCGTCATGAAAAATGGATTTAAAATTGAGCAAGTATATGAGCTACTCCTGATGGCTGTAAATGTTTGTTTATGAACAGCTTTTAGATGAGAACTTTATTTATATTTATATAATTGTCTTTCTCAAAGGTTAAAAATGCACGACAAATTCGCCCAAGACATAGCGTAACTATAGAAGCAAGACATTTTGGGGCGAAATAACATCAATAACATTTATTCTAAGGTTTTTGGCAGAACTGAAAATACGACAAGTCTAGACAATCAGTTAACTTCGGAGGAAACCTCATTCTAGACACACACTCCCTAAAATAATTATGGCGGTCAACATCAGACTCCGTCCTTGTTTTTGCCTCTGTAACCGACCCATGCGCACTCATAACCGCCGGAGCATCGTCCACCTGACAGCGAGACTGTCCTCAACAACTCTTCAACTCCGGAGACTCGAAAGTGCTAATCAGTGAGGCTAATATGGGGGGTTTGATGATGAAGTTTATCGATAGATGTTTATATATATTTATATGTATGAGACGTGGACATGAACAGAATAATTGTTTTTTAAACAACACAATACTGATAATTGGGAAGATAAAAAAACACATTTTTGTTTCGTTCATGTAATATTATTCCAATCGCATGTAGGCACCCTAAAAGGAACACGGCGCTCTATTATAGATCAATTTAGGTTTAAAAACTATAACAAAATACTCTTTTTAAAAAAAATCATTAAGCTATGAAAATACTTTTCGATATACAATGTACATATTTTTTATATATGTATATTAAGATGTTATCATTTGTTTGTTTGTTTGTGCTAAACATCCCATCAATGACTATGGTCCTTTAGGACCTGAATAATCGTTATCAAAAGTCAATAAACATAAGATGCAAAAAATGCAATTATGACGTCACTCTGTGCGATGATATTTTTCGCTTTGAAATGAACCACGTCAAACACGTCAATACCTAGGTACACAAAATGTAGGATGATGATGATGATGATGATGATGATGATGATGATGATGATGATTGATGATGATGATGATGATGATGATGATGATGATGATGATGATGATGATGATGATGATGATGATGATGATGGTGATGACACTATTTCGAGTCGACCTCTTGTCTTAAACCTCGAATTTCCCACGTACATGTATTAAAACTTGCTCAAGTATCTCCCCTCTCTGGGGCCCCAATGGACTCCCTGTCCCCTAATTAGCATTCATATTTCATACATATATATACCAATTATTCGGTCTACTATTTCTCACTCTGAAAATTAGTGCATGTCAATAATGTTCATGTCAAGCGAAATTACGCTAATAGGACAACCAATTTGAAGTTCCTTAATGGGATTTTGTTGTGAAGCGTATATACTTACATCCTTATCGTTTCCGATGTAAGTACCATTACACATAACTAATCTAAAGTGAAGCTAAAGCACTGACGTCATGATCTCTATTATTATAATTGCTAGTTGTTGTTTAAACACGTGTACACTGAAACAGTGTGTTTGTCAAGTTGACAAATATGTGTGCAGTCAGTCCGCGTATGAGTACCATTGACATGTATTGTATGAATTACGCGGACTCACATCCTGTTCAGCGGTGAAGAGGCTTGCTCGCTCTCGCAGCCAATTTGTCCACTTAACGCCCTAACGAGGAAAATGCGATGCATCGTTTGGTCTACAAACCTCGGTAGTGCCAACCTTTCACACATGTGGTCGGGGCTGAAATACCAACACGTGCATGCATGTTCTGGTCAATATCATCTTGATGATAAATGGTGGTCATTTGTTTCTTATCAACCTTTCGATAACAATTGAACATGGTAGCAACGGCAATTGTTTTTTTCGAGGTGTGGAGACCGTAATTGATATTAATCGTACGCATTAACACAAGACAAAGTGTAAATCGAATTGACTTTTAGTACAAATACATTGAAAATGTCAGTTTCAATGAATACATTTCATCAGTTGATAATATATGAATTCTGGCACGTGCCTGTATAATTAGACATGTGATTGATGACCTATTTACGAAAGCCTCACATGCCGTTGTGGAATTTCCGTGCAATGAGATACAAGTACACTGCCATTACGGTATATCGTTCTTAATGACATGCACACTTATTTGTTATCATTCGATAATAACAAGAGTAATGTGCAACATTGTGCAACAACGGAATTAAAACAACAGTGAATAAATATATGTCATATTCTATAAAGCGGTGCAAATTTCAAGGTAAATGCATTTCTTGCATTGCACGACTTGTTTTGCAAGAGAGCATATTTTTTCTCCAGCATTATTCACATAACAGCAGCTTACTGGCGGTGTGTAGCACAAAACATAATCTATACACAAATACATGTTATACTGGGAAAAGTGTAAGTATTTGTTCGATAATTACGTATCAGCAAATTTAATGTCGTGGTGATCAAGCAAGGAATATATTATTTTTTTACATTATTGTTTTAAAAGCAACACACATGAATTGACACTCTTCACGTGTTTTTTTTATTCTTTTGACAATCATGTAAAGAACACATTTTGTTTGTTTTTACACGTGGCTAAACAATATTCATTTCTCTGTGCGTTACGTTTTTACACGTTCTGGCAGCCGGCACTGTACCGTTGTATGTTTCGAACCATTAACAGGCGTGTATTTATCACACTGTGGGAATGAGCATATTTTACCGAGCTTTTATCAACTTCTGTCATGCTTTCATGAGTTACATGTATCACGACGTGGCTGAGATTTGAGGGAATACGGGAACAATATACACGACTGTTAAATCAGTTAACACGGGTATCGCAATTTCATTTGAACATCAGCTTTCGTTATCACGAGAGAGAAAAATATACGTGAAAGAATTTCGTTTTTATAAGTATAAGAATGTCGTAAAATGTATGTTCCAGGAAGGATATCGTTTTAACAATAAGAGATATCGTAAATACTAGATAGAAAAACCAGGAAATGAAAGATTTCTGAGATATTTTGTAACGAGATCAGGGCAGTTTTCGTTTGAACGGTAAACCGCTGGTCGGACCACTGTTGTTCGTTAATTAAATAAGGTCGGACCTAGTAATCTGATGCTGCTTTCAGGCGAGCCTTGACAAAGCCTTGCAAGGCCTGCAGACATGTAAACATTTGCAGGTCCGCCAGGATTTATACCCGAAATTGTTACATTTATAAACGGTCAAACCGGTTGTTCCGCAAAAACGAACAGGCCCTAGAATTATTTGTTTTGTGACCCTATTCGACTTCCGAAGATAAACGTAGTTCAAATTCATTTTTGATCATTTTAATTGTCATGTATTTTCTATATTAATAAGGTGAGTGCAACACTTTATCGTTCTTATTAGTCAGACTGTATAGCGATTCAAAATGCAAGAGCTCCGAGAACATCCGAATGTCCAATACGAAAGCTTCCGACGAAAGCAGTATAGTATCAGTACACGTTCAATGTATGTTTGTAACGCCGCGAAAGTACAATACACACCCATCAAATCTTAGCAACGATGGATCCATATTCTGATATGTTATGGAATTGTTTTTGAATGGAATGCCTTGATGAAAAAGTAATGATATACATGGTTTAAAACCTAATCTGACATATTATTATACATGTACAATGGATCAGGTTTTTCTGAAAATCCTCTTAAACGCCCTGCCGTGTAAGTATATTATGAGTACATGTTTATTTGTGTTAAAAGGGAAAAAAGAACATCATGTAATTGATAATGTGTGTAAAATACTGAAATATACGACACACACAAAAATGAAGAAGAACAAATCCGCGCATGCTCCTTAAAATCACAGACTCTATATCTAGACAGTCTAATATGTATGTGCGAGACCTCTCTCATACATTTTGAAAGATTACGCTGACGATATACAGATTTAATTATTCCTCCCTCCTACAAGATGATAGAGGGCGCCCTCGAGCTCGCAATCAATCCGGACAGGCTACAGTCAGTGGAATTATTTCTTTCGGACCACTGGAGCGGACTATTAAGCGATAGTTCCGAGCATATGGCGATAATTTATGTACGAGGAACACGGAATAACGAGCCACCTATCATGTCACTTCAGATTTGACTTGTTACCGCTTGGCTGATTTTAAATATAAACACGTGTGGATTATATATATTTATAGATTCATACGATGGCCTAGAGTTAAAACTATTTTGGAAAATCATTTCATTGAATGTCTTATCTACATATACATTCGCAATCCTGTTGTTCAATTGTGTTGTTTGTTATTTAGTCTAAACGCCCAATCAACACAATATGCTCATTCTTGTACGTCGTCTTGTTATGGCCCTGTGTGTTGCGAAGAAGTGAATACATATGGTCTTAAATGACCACACATGAGTTTTAACGGACCCCCACGACCACACAGCGGTGTTAACGGCTTATCCATACAAAAGTAATAACGGACCAACAATATAGTAAGGCCACAAATGGACACACAGTAGTCTTAACGGCCCAACAACATAACAATGCCCTACATGGACACACAGAAGCTTTTACGGTCCAATGACACAACAAGGCCCTACATGGACACACAGAAGCTTTTACGGTCCAATGACACAATAAGGCCACACATGGACACACAGAAGGGTTCACGGTCCAATGACACAATAAGGCCACACATAGAAACACAATAGTCTGAACGGCACAACGACACAATAAGGCCACACATGGACACATAGCAGCCGTAACGGTCCAACAACACAATACGTCCACACATGGACACACACAGCAGCCTTAACGGTCCAACAACCAATAAGTCCACACATGGGCACACAATAGTCTTAACGGCCAGTCAACACAAAAGGGTAAAACGTGCATGTACACGATGGTCTTAACGGCACGGCAGATCCATCAACGCTATAAGGTCACACATAAGTCATTACGGCCCATCAACGCTATGAGGTCAAACAGGAACACACAGTAGTCATAATGGCCCATCAACGCTATAAGGTCATACAAGGACACACAGTAGTCAAAACGGCCCATCAACGCTATGAGGTCACACAGGGAGACACAGTAGTCGTAACGGCCCATCATTGCTATATGGTCACACAGGGACACACATAGGTCATACTTGCCCTTCATTGTTATATGGTCACACAGTGCCACACATAAGTCATTACGGCCCATCAACGCTATAAGGTCACACATGGCCACACAGTAGTCCAAACGGCCCATCAACGCTATAAGGTCAAACAGGAACACACAGTAGTCATGACGGCCAATCAACGCTATTTAAGGTTTCACATTGACACAGTAGCCATAACGGCCAAACAACGCTATAAGGTCATACAGGGTCACATAGTAGTCATAACGGCACATCAATGCTATACACGGTCTCACACGGCCACACAGAATCATAATGGTCCATCAATGCTTTTAGGTATCACAGGGTCACACGGTATTCAAAATGACCCATCAACGTAGGTTGCAAAGGGCCACACGGAACATCACCGCTATAAGGTCACACAGGATCATACAGTAGCCTTCACGGGCCACCAACGCTACAATGTATAAGGTCATGCATAGGCTTACGTACGGAACGGTTTGACGGTAGCGTTACATCAAGTATGACATTAGTTCGATCCATGTGCGACATGTGTGTGAAAGTGACGATTTGTTTCTAAAATATCAGTTTGAAGTGCGCTCCGGGCGCGGGTCGCATATTTCCCGCATATTATAGAGGGCCGGATTTCTGACGTTAATCGACGACAGACCGATATGAAAAAAGTCGATAAAACGTCAGAATACTTCGGACTAGTATGACATGACAGACAGTGGACGCCAAAAGCCGGTGGAAATCGATACAAAATAAGCAAATTGCAAAATGCACTATCGGGTGCATATCAATTGTTTATTCATGGTTTAACTATCCATCGACACTTTAAGGTAGTTCAGGCTCGATTCACGGTCCAAAGGTAATGTGATCGGCGAAGATGATAGAGCAGCAAAATAGAAGAAAACAAAATAAAGAACGTATCTATGATATTTTTCTTTCTTTCTTTTTGTTTTGTTTTGTTTTGTTCTATCATTTGTTACTTAAGATAAACACAACAATGCCATACATGGTGATCAATTGACAGAAAATTAGAAAACTGTAGGTCGCATCAGGAGAGATCATTAATATCAAAAAGACGTTTGAAATTGGAAGAATTGGCAATGAAAAAGATGACAAATAGATTAAAAAGTGCAAGAGAAATAGTCTTATTTCAAGAAGAAAGCAAGGAAGAAAACCTGTTCTGGTCGCCAAGTTATCATACAAAGGACTGCAGCAGGGCGATTACTTGTATGTTGCAGATGGCTAGTGTCTTTCAGGAAAGGCCTCAATAACTAGTTAGTCTAAGAACAAACTCAATAGCTGATATATGATTGATATGCTGCGTCTGATACAAAGATTTTACTCCCACTGTTCATTCTAGAATCTTGAATTGTTGATATTTTCTAGAGAGAGGGAAAAACCAACCAACCAAACAAACAAACAAACAAGTACTTATGATCGCGGTCAGGTTAATCTTATGTTTTAATTTTTCTATAATTAGTCTTCACGGCCAATGAACACAATGAGGCCAGAACTCACCAATACGTATGGAGTTGGTGAGTCGTAGGTGTGCCATGAGATCCAGCAGAGGTCAATAGTAGATATTTACATTTGCATGGCATTGTCACTATATAGCCTCTTTGAAAGCTGTGTCATTGATGGGACTTTAATTACCATGCATCACGAGACACAATTCTTAGCATATTAATACAACACTGACCGGAACTACAATATCCAATATCAATAAACATGACTGCTGCTGAAATATCGCTGGGCATTGTGAGATTTGACAATGTCATTGTAAATTTATGTGCAAAATAAAAAGTAAAATAAAAAACACTTTTATTACAACGAAAACAAGACCAAGGTCTGCAATATCGTACAAAACGCACATCGGTTGAAATCACCAATGCCGGCAATGGAAACAATTTTAACGCTCATGCAATTTATCAAAAATATCGTGTGTTACACTGCACTGGTCAACAGGGGTTCGTTACAAATGTCTGAAATACACATATTCTATAGACCTACTGACACATATGTTACAGACCTACTGATATGAGTCACAGCACACATAAACATTTCAGACATTTGTAACGAACTGTGCTCCGTCGCAAGATCACTCACTCCAAACGCTATCAGTTTCACGCGTCTCGCATCTACGATTCCTCACTTTAATTCTGACGACAGGTCAAATAACGAGGCTGTTATAGAATCTACCGACTGTTATCAGTTTCCCATACAATCAACAAATAAATTCACGCCTGGATTCTTCACAAAATGAGCAAAGAGAAAAGTTCGAATAAACTTCCAAAAATAACTCCCTCGTGGAGGGCAAGGTCGGATTTACGGTGTTCACTGTATTTGTCCATGCGCGAAATTTTTAAAATCGAAACAATTTAAAATCTAACTTTCAGCTTAGAGTTCTATTAATAAACTTAAATCGCCCTTTAGACATATCATACGCAATTATATTGATACTGAATTGTGGAATAAAATTGAAGTGTTTTTTAAAATTTCAAAGTACTACTTTGTTTGCCAATCAGCACGCGACAATTCGCTGTTCAAACTATTGAACGAAATTGTGTGAACTGTCGATAAGGCGGGCATTTTTAATTTTAAATATAAATTATAAGTTAAAATAGAACATAAGAGTCAGAGAAAACGTAAATATAAGTATTGAACTGTTTGTGTATGGTATTTATGATATATTTGAATGACACAGCTTTGCAAGCAAACAAATCATAATGCGTTAGCGCGCACTATGTTGTTTGCTTGCAAAGCTGTGTCATTCAATTAGATCATAAATACCATGAGATATGAACGATGAGAGACACCGGAAGTAAACGACAGTTGTACTTTGAGAGACAACGGAAGTAAACAGCAAGTGTACCACAAGAGACATCGAAAATAAACAGCAGGTGTACCATAAGAGACACCGGAAGTAAACGGCAGTTGTACCATAAGAGACATCGGAAGGAAACAGCAGGTGTACCATGAGAGACACCGGAAGTGAACCTTAGGTGAACCAGTAGCACAACGTTAGTAAACTGTAGTTGTACCACGAGAGACAATGGAAGTAAAGTGTAGGTGTACCATGAGAGACACTTAAGAGTACATAGAACATTGTAGTAAGGAAATGTGAAATAATTTGTCTACCAGTATAGGGTATAATAGATAACCGGTGAAAAAAATATTCTCCGCTTTCGATTTAACACTGGAATATAAACCTCTAAATGTTGACTTGAATGTCTACTAAGCGAGGCCATAAACGAAACTCGGATATATAGGAGAGACATATAGATCGCTTCTCTCCACCATAACATCCCTAGACTATAACAGTTTTGGCGATAAAGACGATAACATTTACATATGGTATTTTACAAAATATGTCACAATGTGTATGTATACAGTGGTAAAATAAAACGAATGATCTTTGACCACATACTCCAGTATACTGCAACCAATGTATCAAAAAGCAAACAAACACATATTTATTTTAAACAGTATTCCTTTTCTCCTTAAACATGATCTTATCTTATTCCGACGTTCTTTGTTCGGGTTGTAAATATTTGACAGCGGAAAATCTACACCGTCTCAATATGGTGTCCGCCATGGGGTTCACTGTAGTGGCGGGAATGACGGAGTCCCCGGCGTATTCATCTAGATGGCGCTGTTACCGTCCCAAGGTCGCCCGTCAGACATTAAATGGACATCTTAGTCCACTATCGGGCCATAAAACATTCAAATAGCATCGTTGGTGAGGGAATAACATAAGAATAAAACTATCTGTTATACAAGTTTCTGGTGTTAGCTGGAGACTCTAGAGTGCCATCCCGCATTCATGGGACGTTACAGACTGTCGCGTTTGTTCGACCCCATGGTATCTGTGTCTAAGGTAGTCTTGGAGACTATCGGACGGTCATCGTGCATATGAAATAACACGTGCATTTGTCGAAAGTGTTTGTTCAGGCTATCATGACTTCGATACCGTTTAAGGAATATACTGACAATTTCCACTGATGACGTGGACGCTAAAATGCGATTATATGTGGCACCACGTTGAACTTCGACAGGACACCTATCGTATTACGTCACATCCGGTCACCTGGCTAACCAGAGGTGTCTTCAAATGCAAAACCGAACATCTGAATAGGCAGATTTATTAGTACTTCTTACACATTCCCGTATATTGCTTATGTAATTTACGTAAAAATGATTATTTTTAACGAATACATAATCACAAATATGTGTGTTAGAAAGTGATTTTGGCAAGAAAACTGTGGGCACAGTTCAGCCATAGACAGGTTTCGTGTCAAGTTGTGTTAGCGCGTTCATGATGCCTTCCGTGTTGTTTTGATGTGATATTCACACGGATTCCTTTTCTGTTATTGTTTATGCTATTAAGTATCCAAGATCGAGCATAGATTTGGCCAGCAACTTTCAAATAGCTAACTATGCCTTCCCCTGAAATAATTAAAAATATTTGACGCGAGGATGTGGAGGTAGCTGATCATGTTTTTAAATTAAAATTTGGCAAAGGCCGAACGTAATTGCTTGACTATGCCTTTGGGAGACATTTAATAACTATTTCATTACATAATAACCAAGGATATTAACCATTTTTTTTTTATCAAAGTTTAGATTTATCGACTTATTTTAAATTTGTTGTGAAAAGAGTTTTTAAAGACCAAATAAAGCTTTGCCGACATAAACGATTCAAAATTCCTAAACGAACATATAACATTTTTTTTGTTGATTTTTTTGTATTATTTCACTTGAAGATGTTTCACATTTCCGCAGATTCAGACTGCCAGCGTGAAGATAAAAAACAACGTAGCCACTGACAATTGAACGCTTAATGTCGAAGTACATATCGAATACAACAACAAATATACATATTCGCAGCTATTTTCTCTGTAACACAGGCCATTCTCTATAAATCAGATGTGTAGGTATACATTAACCAATGGCGGACCGAGAGAAATATCTATAAATACCATAGATTTTGTTCGTTTTCCCCGTCTGAATACCCCTTAGTGGTATAAAACAGATCTACCGCTAAACCTCGAAATAATGCCCCTCGTATCGTTTGCCATCTCGTTTACCGAAACTTTCCATGTCCCTTTTTCTTGTTTTCTTAAGAATTCCTTTATACAGTTCCCTCAATATATTGCAAAACCTCTTTATAACGCCAAATATCTGTGGACAAAAAGTGGCATTTTAACGCGTGTTCACTGTAATTATACCAAAGTCAGCAATTGCTTTTACGAACCGATGATGGTACTTTTTTGGTTTGGTTTAGTTAGGTTTTACGTACTATTACCAAATATTGTAATCAAAGAACGTTCCTCACTCTGTGTGTAATGCATGAGTGTATGTGTGCGCGAGGCAGTGTATGCTGATATATATGCATCCTTGCGATACAGAGTGCTTCTTCATGAAAATTCCATGCCGAAGGCATCGAGCACAGTAGTCACATGTTGCGATTATACTAAATGCGGAACGTTAAACAGGAATAACAGTAACTGCATGTATTTCTTAAAGAACTTTGGTATGTCCTAGGTCGGGGAAAGAACCGATTGCCTTCCGCACTCACTTGGGCGAACGTTATACGCTAAGAACAAAAGTGAGATACATTTTGTATTGTTAATGAAGGCGCTAGGACACAAAAAAAGGTTGTTACAAAAATCTGTAGGAAAAAGAGAGAAAACAAAGTGTTAATCAGATGTATTTAGAGATGATTTGTTACAATAGATATGTTAGAACGTTATGGCAAAAACAACTGGAGAGCAATTATAGTTTGATATATGAAATATCCCTACCATTTATGGCTGTCTATATACTCTAGCTTCGACGCAAGCAGTTTTAAGAATGCCTGGGAAGACCTTTATGAGACTGATGACACACGTAGAGGTACTTAAAACACAGTGCACACCTGCGATCTTAAACTATTCTTTAAATAAACTTTCCCGTTTTTATTCCTTTAATCCCCTATTTATCCCAATGGATATCACTGCAACTTTCTGACGTGTAAATCACGTTACGTTTTATGGCATCACGTGCTGTTTTATGACATAGTATACGACATCAGGATTGGATAGGGTTTGTAATGTTACGTTCACTGATGGCGCGAGTCGTATATACTCTATGTATTGTCTGCAGTAACCGTCAATTAAACATAACGGAACTAATTTACGACCAAACCTACCTCAAGATTGCATTGGTCAATATAAAAATATGTCGATGTCGGAAATCAAACTCCAAATGAAATGTATAAGCGGTCTACTTTCTTTGAAATACATTCTGTTGTCGCTATGAGCATGTTTGTATAACTGTCATATTGACCATTGGGTAAATAAAAAAATACCGCTCTGCATTGAATCAAGAATTAAATTATCATACTTAAGGATTGCGTTGTACTTTTCTTTTTTCAAAAACAAAATTCTGTTTAAAAACAGAAAGCGCAATCTTCCCATTTTATAAATCAACAGTAAACAATAATCTACATTGAATTGTAAGATAACCCCATCGTAAATATGAAATATGAATTAAATTTAGATATTAATTATCAATATGACAAACCGTCATTTAATTTATTATGTTTCTATTTTAAAATCTTTCGGCAGTCATAAATGACACATGAAAAACTGAATATATGAATTTAACGCACTCGGTAATCGCAGCACGATCAAATAAACTTAAGAATATGCAGCACCGCAGCTAATTCGTATTAAATTTTAAAAAATTCCGTCGGCAAAAAATCCTTTTTTTTTATTTATCATAAAGGAAAATCTTAGCTACACACCGCATGCTACTTCGTCGGTTGTTGCATCAGTGTACATTGCAAGTGGACAAGTGGTTAAGGCGTCTAACATTCTGCTTTCACTAGCCCTCCACCACTGGGTCGCGGGTTCGAGACCTACGTTGGGCAGTCGTTATGTACTGGCCATAGTTCGATGGTTTTCTCTGAGAACTCCGGCTTTCCTCCACCACTAAAACCTGGCACGTCCTTAAGTGACTATGGCCCACTTGTATAAAACATCTCAAAGTTAAGGAAAATCTCAAGCAATGTATTATCTATGGGAAATCTTAGACTTGAGGAAATCTCAAGCGTTGAGCTGTTTTATACAAGTGGGCCCATAACTGTTAATAGGACGTAAAACACAAACAAACCAAATTGTGATGTAACTGGAAGATACAGTGTAGATACACACAATCACACATACACAACACACATTGAGGCACGGCCTGCGATAACTTAAGCTTTACTAATTTTGATATGTAGGTGCTTTCGTAGAAAGGTTTGTCTATGAACACAAAGAGTGCACATTCTTATTTTAGGTTTGTGGCTCTAGCGAACAATTCAAGGTTGCACACCTTACTCAAGAAACCCCAAACATGGACTCAGTCCGAATTCAAATGTAGTTTAGTGATTATAGAACATTAGAGATTCAAAAGATAAATCGAAACGAACCCTTCTTCAAACTTCGTATTTATTCCGGAAACCGGAAATGCATCACAAAACAAAGAAACAACATACAGCGACAGAATACGAAAAAATAACACACATGATCCATTCCTCATATTCATTGATGATTACTAAACAGGTATATGTACTACAAATTATATATAAATTTTACCTATGTGTATACTTACATACATATGTATAGTAAATATGGACATTATCGAGATATATTTCCGAAAGAAATATATTTTATTGACATTTGAAATTTGGTCCTATTCTAAGACAGTTTCATGGCCACTGGAGCCATTGGAGATTTCACTGAAATAAAACCATGATAAAGTGTACCTGGTACCGTGCGCGTATTACTCTCTGTAGAGACATGCTATTGAATTATAGTGCCGTTTCTAATCCAGAAATACCACTTTGCCCCAAAGGATAACATTTCAAGAAAAAAGTAAGAGTTTTCCAAATGCTCTACAAATGCTGCCTTTGGATAGCGCGTGCCGTTCAATGAGGGCTATATATACGTGTGCTGTTGAGACGTGATATGTATGTGTAGTTTGGTAGGTAGCATCCTTGAGTTCAGCAGTGAAATCAAGGCAGTAGGCACATAGTGGTACAATGTATATGTAACGTGCAGGCATGAATTAAATCAATTACTATCGCCTGTTTCTTAACGATGCAGGAAAAAACATTAAGATTCCCTTTTCAACTGCAAAACACTGGTGAGTCGTAAGTACGGTAACATCGCCTCCCCTTCATTTTGTTTTGATAAAAGTGTAGCTCAATTGGGCAGATGCTTACCATTGACTAGATACATAATGTAGCTTAATTGAGTATAGTGTTACAATTTGACGTCCATGGTTCGAATCCAGGGCCAGTATTCATTAAAACATTCCCATTGTCAAACATGAATTCTGCGCCCAAGCCAAATTTCTTGAAACTTGCCTAAATCACGTAACATAGTCAAAAGGACAAGTGCAAACATTGAAAACAGAGGTTGACTTTAACTCTCTCCAAATACCTCAAAATGATTTTGTCTCGTATAACATAGCCGTGCAGGAAAATTAGTTCCCTATGCATGATTTCAGTATTTGGCAGAAGTACGGGGATTGAGTTTAACTTTTCGTCAGTATTGGTTAAGTCAATAGATGTGCTTAATATGTATACATGTATAACAATGCTAAAATTCAATATTCAATAGATACATTGTATCAGAGTGTAAAAAGCTTGCGCTAATAGTATTATAAACTGCTGTATATTTTATCCCATCGGACTTAGTATACGGGAACACAACTTTGATATTAATATATCAGCTAAAATGTTCTTTAAATACACAAAGGGTTTAAATGCCTAGATCAGCACGAAAGGAGTAAAGTTGGAAGCTCTTATGACCGCTGGAAATGCCGTTATATTGGCTGTTGTTTTGGCCCCGGAAGTGACCTTATAATGATTACAATTAGGACCCCTGGTAGTGCTGTTGTAATGGTTTTTGTTATTGTCCCCGGATGTGACGTTACATGTAAAACATTTACTATTATGACCCGCAGAATTGACGGTATAATGGTTGCTTTTAACGCCCCCGGCATGATGGCATTGTAAGGGTTGCTATTATGGCCCCTGGAAGTGACTTTATAATGGTTGCAGTAAGGGTCGCTGCAGGTACCAAGAAACGTTATATTGGTTGAAGTTATGGGCACCGGAAGTGACGACTTTATAGTTTGCGCGTCACGGTTGGGACAAAACAGAGTTATCGACCTCAACATCTAATGGAGGCCAGGGTCCTGATCAAACGCTGACACCATAGGGCCAGATTGTATATGCCGTTAAACGTCACAAGATAAAAAACATATCGCACTTTAAACATATATTTTATACGATATGGAAGTTTTGTTTCCATTCCAAGAATATGTCCCTTTAGAGAACATTTTATTGGAAATCGAACGCACCAACCGTGTTATCCTTTGTCAGGATACCTCAGTGCAGAATATTTCTATATACTGGCAAGATAGCCGACTCCTGTATGTTCCAAGGTCAAGGTTCTCATTATGAAAATGCGTTCGGGTTTTAAGCCATGTTCCAGTATAAAATCTTTGATGAAAACTGTATAGCGGACAGTTGGACTGACTGCTCTATGTTTCACTTACAGTAGGACCAATCCAGTTAACTTGTCAGGATAATTTGTTCGACTCAATGTTTAAGAGATATTTGGACAGACATAGTTGCTTATTCAAGAACATTAGTTTCGACTCAGCTCTGTTTCACTCGGTTCGACTCGGCTGTAGTGCAATATTAGCTGTATCTAATCGGTTATGTTTCAAGGCCAGCTGGGCCGCCAGGGCTGTGTCGCACGGACTTTTGGACCAACAGAGTTTAAAGATTAAAAAAAAGGATTTACTCAACCCAGCTGTTTCATAACAATCTCAACCTAAACAATTGTATTTAAAATACGACTGGACAACTTTTTTAAGGACAGACGAACTCATTAGTGTTTCAAAGACAACGCTACTGACATAACTAATTCTGTAAATAAAGGAAAATTGGACCACAATTTCTTAAGTTTCAAGGACAGTTGGTTTGACTTATCTTTTGAGAAAGAAAACTTGACGGACACAGCTGTATTCAAAGAACAAAACAACACATTTATGTTGCAAGGACAGTTGGACAGATACAGTTGTTTGTTTAAAGGGCAACTGGAGCAACTCAAATTCGTTGCAGGGACAGTTTGGCTGACATTTTGATAGACTAAGTTATGTTTCAATGACATTTGGACTATCGACAAAACTGTGTTTCAAGGAAAGATGGTCGGACTTTTTTCAAGGAAAACAGGGTCGACTAAAATATGTTTCGAATGTACAAGGAAAGCTAAACCGATTCAGTTGTCTTTTAAGGTTAGTTGGACCTACTTAATTGTGTTTTCATGACCGAAGGGCTGACGAAGGTTTATTTCAAAGTACCGTAATATGTTAAAAGATGTTGGTGGCAGTCCCTGTCGTTAAGCCCAAACACGCCACTTTGTTTTGGTGATTGAGATGAAACAAACAAACATTATTAACAAATTAATAGTGTAATAGCGTTACACTGCTGCAATTACATCTACGCTGGGTATAGCATTAAAGTATCGGGTCACGGTGCACGTGTCCATTCCATTTTGATACGTATCGCGCGATATACCGTAAACATGTTTTATTGGGGCTTGGTTGGTTTTGGTGTTTTTTTCTTTTTACGTCCTATTAACAGCTATGGACATTTAAGGACGTGCCAGGTTTTGATGGAGTAGGAAAACCGGAGTACCCGGAGAAAAACCACCCACTTTCGACCAGTGTCTGACTGCTTCACGTTCTCCTCGAACCCGCGAACCAGTGGTAGAGGGCTGGTGATCGTAGAAGGTCAGACGCATTAACCACAGCGGTCTCCGTTTTTGCCGGGGATATTGTTTTTCGAGGAAACGGCGTTCACAATGTTCGTTTAACTTTTGTCCAATCCCTTTGCGTGTGTATGTTTTAACTATATCTGTTGTCTTTGTATATTATGATTGTTCGATCAAGTCGCAATAATGTTGCCCACTAAAACTTCCCGTATGTCAAGAATTGACGTCTCCGTATTTTGACGTTAAAATATTTTCAAATGTATGTAGCAATAATGTACAACACTGTGTCGTTTCCTTCTCATACACATACTATCATTCAAGCTAACAACTTAATTCTCTTTGAGGGTACATGTATGTTATTAGCGTATTATGTTTCGTTTTATTGTTGTTTTGACACCAGAAGAAATAGTATGGCCCACATACATGTGTACTTTGTCCCTTTCGAGTACATTATTGTAAGTGGCATTCTAGTGTAGCGGTACCGGTGAGGTCGTGTGAAATGTACGAGAAACCACGTGCGTTCTGTGATTTGTATGACTGCCGACACGTAACAATTATACAACATGTATAACTGACAGACAGAAATCAAAACCACATGTAAGAAATGTCAATCAGTGAAATCCCATCTCAAGGTTAAATTCCAAGGTCAAAGAGCGTGACGTGTCACCACATGCTCGACATCGGTCTTTCGTTCAGAATTTGGCAAAAATGTAAACACCTTTTCTCATGCTTGTAAATGGACATATTTTCTTTAGGGCACCGAGGACTTGTACTGTTACGAACGGCATGGTGCAAATTATTTTCCAATGCATCTTCGGATACATCATCCTGGTTAGTAAGCACAGATTGGACAAAATAATATGTCAGAGCTGGTGGCCAGACGGACTCTCGGTATAAAATTAACAGTCTTGATAATAAACATTGTTTTAGTATAAGTCACTCACCCGGTCGGACAGACGTGACACAATGCATCAACTCATTTTGTAGACAGTCGTGATCCCATCTCATGTTAAAGTATCATCATAGTATAAAACATATAATATATGCTGTTGGTGGCGGTGATTGTCTCAGAACTTGTGTCTATCCTGAAATATTTTCTCAATATGCTGTTCGTGTCGATGATGGTGCCCCTACACAGTTTTATTCTTTAAAAATATCGGAAAATATCGAAATAAGGGTAAATAGAATGGACAATGTATTTTGATATCACTTCCGGTCCACTAGCGGTGAAACATTGAAACGTTACAGCTCCCATCATTTACAGAACTATATTCCGTTTGACCTGTTAAGGATTTCTATGAAACACCATAAGATTTGATGTCTGTGTCACTCATTTGGGTATGACAGACACAATGCAGCAAGTTAAAAGAAAAATACGATGAAATCACCGGAACAAGATCATATGACGTCACATCATATCTGCAAATATAGGTAAAGCTAGATTGAAAGCTCTTATTCTAATTTTTCTTACATAGGAATAGAAAAACAGACGTCGAGATGAAATTCTTGAATGTCTTATCATGAGTTTGAAGTAGGCCTGGGGTTAAACAATCAAGAATATCACCCATCGGGTCGAGATTACTGTGTCATATCCTCATGGCAGGGGCAATCCTATTTAAACAATTAGTTGACGTCAAGGGAACAATAAAGTTTGAGGTCACAACCAACATTCGGTGGAAAATGTAAATTGCGAATCAGACATACCAGACTAATTTTAATGGATTTGTGATACAAATAATAGCACGGAAGAAAATTAATCATCCTCTAATTTGAGGGTGTGACATAGAAATGTCCGACCCTCGGGTTTCGCAACCAAAATATCACTCCTTGGCTCAGAAATTCCACTGCCACATCCTTATTGTAAGAGAGGGAATGTTTCGTACCGTGGGATGTCATTTCCCAGTGGCAGAGACACAACGGTGTATCTCCATTTGATGCCCATGTCTCTAATGCCTTATGACAAGGGCAAAAACTGTCCACAGTAAAAAAAAAAACAAAAAAAAAACCACTTCCTCTGCGTGAACCAATTCCTGTTCCACCGGCATATGCGCAATGTAGCAACGTGACCAGGAATGGCTCCCGTAACAGCCCTTAGATTAGTGATATTACTACATCCGGATGGAAACACGCTCAAGGTTCCTAGAAAGCCTTTTTCTCAAACTGACGTGCATGTTTCCTACGCGTTTACTACCTTTCAACAGATTTTGAACTGTCATAATTTGACAGTCCCAATCATAGTTATTTTGTGTTCCGTTCTGAAGATGAGAAACGTTTAAAACCCATGGCGTGTTATTACTGGGACGGTCGCCTCTCTAACTCTAATGAGCTGGAGGAGGACCTGGGAGGGCTCTTCTCGCTACCAGAAGCTAACGCGCCACTTTACGCCAACTCTCATGCGTGTCAAGAAGACGCGACTTGCCCGAGACGTCAATCTATCCGATTTTAATGAATGAAGTGTTCGCTAAGTGTTAATTACTAAGAATAAAACAAAGATAAATCAAAATTCTCCTCCGATATCTTAAAGGAAATTCGACAAAACCTAGTTTTGAAGGATTCATGCCGAATTTTAACAGGGTATATTGCCAACCTGACGCCAGCTAGATTTAGAAACAAAATAAATTAAAATTTCTTTAAAGTCAAAATTACACATAAAAACTCACAATAATCTAGTAATTGGTATTTTTTAAATCCAAATGAATGTTAAATAACTGGTAATTTTACAATAAAAATCAAATTAGCGTGACAAAACTAATTTCAAAATGTAAATAATTTCCAGAAAATGTTGGTACAGCGCAGCTATTTCATTATAACAGTCGCGGTTTAAACCATTTGCAAATTACGTTTTTTTTTCATAACTCCTAGTCAAATGAAAGACAGAAAGTCAAAAGATTACATAATCATATATTGTTACACATTATAATGACCTCGTACCAACCAGTGGCAATTTCATGTCTGCGTGATTCTATACAGTGTAGATATTTACAAAAATCAACTATATTAACCTAATCAGAAAATCGGTAGCTTTTAAAAGAATGAATAATGCATTCAAAACTGTAAGCTTTCCAACTTTGCACTAACTTCTTAATGTATGACTTGACTTCTTTTACGTGTAAATGTTAGAAATTAAGACGCATGGGACAATCTTTAATATGTGGATTTGGGAAAAAAACAAAACGCCTTATTAATATTTTCCCCGACCTATCCACAAACACAAGTTATAGAATGAAGATATTTTTCGTCTAAGTACCAAAAATGTCCTTTGATGATAAACTGACTGTATTATGAAACGGGATATTGTATAGAGATTATGGGAAAATATTTCAAAATCTTCACAAAGACGAACTTACGGTAAAATATCATACGAAAAACGTTTGATGTAAATACAAATTTGTCGCCGGAAGAAAATTCAATTGATATTTTAATATGGATTTAATTTCCAATTCATTTGACTGTTAAGGTTGTTCACAATAAAAGCCCTGACCATTTGATCGGCTTATGACTATAATAGGATATAACACAGTCTGATAATGTTAGTGAAATTTTCACGCAACTTGTCACAATCGGTCAATATGAGAACGCAAGTGAACCATCGGTCACAGCAGCACGTGCAGCAGACGCGCGCAAAGCCGCAAGCCGCGTGAAGTTGGAGACATATACGTTCCCGTGTGTGTTCAGTAGCAAAGGAGAAATTAATGAGGCAGAAAATTGGTGAAATTGATATATTTTCACTCGTTGAACGGCATGCAACAAGCACGCGACAGTCATTGTTGGCGTTGGTTTAGGAGTCTGGTCAAAGGTCACGATGTCAATCTGTAGTAACACTAAACACAATTTACAAACGTAACAAAAATACAAGGATTGTTTTCTGTTGAATCGTAATTTAACGATGCGATATTCCTTTGTTTGGCAACTGTTAAAAGCATCCACACAAAGGCTGATGACGTCAGAGTATTTCACGCGTGTACTTTGTCCGGACAATTAGACTATGGGTCGTCGAGGAAATGCTATCTTTGTTCCTACTTCGTATCATGTACGTGCATCTTTTTATGTCTTTTTTCCTTCTAAAGTAATTGCAGTCAGGACGTAAACTATATATATATATATTTCAAACGTGTCGTTCTTCATAATACGCTTATAAACCATGTGTTCAAGATGACAAAGAATGGGTACGCGCACGTGTTACATTGCATCCAAGCGTATCAACGGCAGGTGTGTCAACAAAATGGCTATAACAATACAAGGCATTGTGTGATTTATAATTAATCATAATATGCGCCAATACAATCTTTTAAAGTAAAATCCCCTGCGTATTTTGTCGACAGCTATTGGTAATGTCCGATGAACGATAAACATAGAGAAAGCGACACAAATGGATCCACAAAAACGACTATCGTTCACCAGTCTAGAAACACGGCAGCGTCCTCTTGGCGTACTGAGTATCTAACTGCACACTCGGCTGTTTACACACGAAGAGGGGAACAGGCCAGCTCAATCTAATGTGGGTTTCATCTTTCGGTCTTAGTATTCTGTGAGCCGATTCAGCGAGTGACTGTGCTACAGAGCACTCCGGTGGGGACACACACACATCACAGCACGTGGAACTATTTACTTTGAGTTTGTGAGACCCTGAGTCGGCTGCATCTCAGCACTAAAATATAGTAAGCAGCGTCGTGTGCTATGATATTCCCGTGCCGTTTCAACAAGTTAGTTGGTGCTACATTCGTGACCAGCCGTGTTGACGGATAGATTTGATATACAGTTCATTGATAGATTTTTTTTTTATTTAAATACCTGATCTCTACACCCGCCGGAGCGTTAACTGTGTTGAATGAGAGGTACCCTTGACATACGACAGTCGTCACGGATCACATGTGCTCAACTGTCTCTCAATACCTATAATGGCGTCTGGGACTAGTTGGATCGTCTGCCTGTTGTGTTTGGTGCTGGTGGGATTTACTTACTCACAAGGTAGGACAGTTTGTTTACACCCCTCCCAGATCCGTCCTTGGGTCCGTATACTCGATCTCCTTGTCGTTCATGCGAGAGAGCTAGCTACATATACCAGCACCTGTTACAACAGGTGTATGTATATACTGTATCTATCTTTATACCTTACGCCAAAAGTGGTGTCAGTTGGTAATTTCTTATGTTTACCATTGAAATAAATATGTCTTCTTTTGGCTAAGGGTTTATTTTGCCACACCGGCTCTATAACGTTAACACTAACTGAAGTTTGTAAACACCAGCACTCTTACAGCGCACACCTATATATAAATCTAACAGTACATATACAAACGTGTGTGAATATGTGTGTGTATGTATACTGTTATAACTAGGTGTATTATAGGTAAACATATATACATGTAGCTATATATATACACACACATACATACATGATGTGTGAATTTTGAAATAAAAAACAAACGGCCCGCGGAGGGTGGACGCGAAGATTTAATGTAGCTCAAAGCCTTGTGAACTCGGTGAGGCACACCAGTAAAATGTCACTACACGTAAACACTTTATTAATTACACCGATGGCTGCTTTGATGCGCTAGAATGATTTTATATCTTGTTACATGAAAAAGACAGGTGGAAAGGGCAGGTGGTATTTTTGAAAGAATCGTCTTTCTTTGAAGGCGAACGAAACGTGCCATAATCGGAGTACCCCGTGTTATAAAACGCTTGCTTATCAAACGGATTTTGTTGACACATAGTGTAAGGCAACTTAAACTGTTTATTAGTTCTAATGTACATATATATACACACACAACCGGACTGGGCAATGCAATTATAATCGGCTGACCGCACGGACAGGCGAGATAAGGAACTCCCCTAACTTTAATCACTAAAATTCGGTTCATGTCTCCATAAATATACGGCGAGTCTTACGCAGGACCTAAAACAACGTGTGTAAATCGTGAATTCATTGACATATACATAATACACTAGTATATTTTTCTCTGATGCCAGTCAAGCATGAAGTTTAACTATTGTATTTGTGTCGAGGAGGTCCCAACACATTCAGTTGTGAGCCTGTATGGTAACACTAGCCACTACAGCAATGATACCGCTGACATTTGTCTTTGTATGTCATGAAACGAAAAATTATCTTATCTCCGAAGTATGATTGAAGAGGATTTATGAGGGCACACTGCACGCGGGCTGTTATATAGCGTTCATGTATCATGTCAACCGGATTTCGATGAAAAATAATGCATTTTGAAATATTATTTTTATGATAAGAATTATTTTGATTAAAGTTTAAAATCAAACATAAAATTTATAAATGATAAGGAAACAAATTTTTGAGAGAAAAAATGTTTTAAATACAACTATTATCATTAAGAGAGGTCAATGCGATGAAGTATTAACCTAACCAGACATTGATAACCTCCAGTTTGTTACGGGATTGTCTGGTATGTCAATATCAGTGGTGTCCATATATCATTGATATTTTATCAACTTAACCAGTCTCCAAATACTTGTCGCTCGAATACTATCGTGTAAGGTTCCATATAACTCTCCACAGCGCTGGCTTGATACGAGAATAGATCTCAAGTTCAAATAGATATATAAAATATGTACACCCTGTGTTATGGAAAGGAGTTTTGTCTTATATACAGTTTTGAATGTAGAAAATTTAAACTTATGTGATCATTTAAGTCAGAAACTGTCGACGAGCGGAAATTTGAAATGTCCCTTTTCAATTTAGAAATTGCAAACAGAACATAAATGTCAATGAGACACACTTCTAAACTCGTTTCGTTTTAACGGTTTATAGTTTACAATTTGAGAAAATTAGATGTCTGGCTGAAAATGATCGACATCCTTAGGCTTTATAGATTATTTACAAGGGTACTTTTCTAAATTTCATAGCGTCTTTTGTTTTGAATTTGAAAAGCAATGCGTCATTCTTATAACTAGTCTGTTTTAAGAAGACCGTTCACAGTTTTTTCTGTATCTAGTGCATTGACTATCATTCCACAGCTATGTTATTTTAAAGAAGCCGGTAGAATGTCTGCCTTAGACATGCTATCCTATACAACATCGAAATCTTGTGCAATAGCCAACAATTTCAGTTATTGCAAACATTCCGACAAGTGCATTTAAGTTATATATATACATATATAGCGATCGTTTTCATACACCGAAATCACATAGACTTTTATAACTGCATGTTAAATATTCAACATTAAGGCTATATGCTACATTACACGGTGTACGTGTGATTTGTGTTAGAGTTATCTCCTCTATAAATATTTTTTAATTATGTTTTTTTTTTAAACTAATATTTTAATTTATTCATCCTTGTTTCCCTTTAAACGCGTCATTAATTAAATTAAACAGATCTAAATACCAATTATCAGATGTGTATTTAAACAATTTTAACAGTGGAACTCTTTTGCAGTGGAGGTGATGTCATCGCTAGGTAACCGTAGTATGTGTCCTTAAATGGTCTAGTGTCCACTCGGTACATGATGTTTACCTCATATTCTCGTACTTTCCGTTTCATCAGGTGTGTCACAATTTCAAGTAGTTGCCAGCGAACAAATATGTGTTGAGATACCATATTAAACAAACCATCTTCTCGCTTGCGATTTATGAGTAAAACAAACCGCTGATATCTACTTCTATGCTGTGTGTTGCGGTATCATTTGAAAGCAATTTGTGAAAGGAACGATGCTGAAGTATCGGTTATGTTTTGTACGTGTCTATATAGCCTCATGCGATATCCTACCGACGCCTAACATTACTTCACCACCACACGTATACACAATCCCAGACCGGCGCACGATACTGCTGAAATAACCTCAAGCGGCATATGGCAGGGCTCCATCGTCGTAACGGAGGTTGAAAGTCTAACCCGAAACAATAAAAGATAAAAAAATAAAAATAAAAAAAAATAAGCATCGAAAGATCATTACAATGCTATTAAGTCAACACAGGGCATATATTCCGGTTTTTATTGCGCAAAAATAAAACCGGGAACGGAATGTGTGTTCCCCGTATTAATGCGATGTAGTTAACATTTAAAATCTGATATTAAAATTCGTTCTTGTGTAGGCTTTGATTACTTGACGAAACGTCTTTTGCAGTCTAGAAAAAATAAAGTGCCACTTGGAGAAAACCAATCTGTTAAAAAAATAATAAACAAATGTCTATGACAACCATTTTTTGTTCTGCAAACATTTTTTTGGCATCTCGACACCAAATTTGATGATCACTTAGACAATCTTGTCAAACTTATTCCACTGCTTTGACGGGCATGACAGCGAATCTAAAACAGGCTTCAATGACTTGAAACAATTGCTTCTGTGTCAACCAACCCCACATTTGCATCTCGGAAAACCGAAGTCATGACAGCTTATTTCAAATTCAGTTCATTTCCATGAACTAACGACCAGATCAGGCTAGCACTCTCACAACAACGGGAACCAAATAAAGAAATAACGACCATCAAGAATCTCATAAATAATCATCGTCTTCACATAGAAAGATTGGCCAGCCGTTACTTGTTATTGAGATATTCATAATATACTTGCGCTATCATCAGTTTGTGATTTTAATTTGTGTTATAGATGAGCTGTTGGCATTACTGAAATGTTTGTATGTCGATAATATGACTGCAACATTAAAACGAGCTAGACCGAGATTTGAACCCGGAACCCGAATCTCTAGACGATTTCACTCGTTCAATTGAGAGTTTTTTCTCGTCACCAGCGATATTCCTATTTACTGTATATCTCTTCATTTGTTTCCTGCCTTCTTCCTCCGTAGTCTTCCCGTCACTCCTCAGAAGACAACCCATTACAACACAAAATCGTTGTAATTCTTGCAAAGCTCCTAAAATCACTTGTTCCAAAGTGTAATCCGTAGATAACCAATTTTAAGCAGGATGGAAACAATGCAACAAACCTAGACCTTGATTCGAACCCGAAACCTCCAATATCCAAATAGACTAACTAACCTATACTGTACTAGTTGGGTTTGCCGTTGCAACTGTGAAAACAGAGTAGTATGATGTTGGTCCATTGCAATATTAAAACAGTGTTTAGGGTTCCGCGGTGGACAAAGACGCTGGTATTTTTTTCAGCTAGGTGATTTGGTGCTCTAAGTCAGGAGTTCGAATCCCGGCACGAGTAATACGCTGTGTCTTCCTTCTTTATTTGTGTTTCATATAACGATATATAGATACAATAAGTTTGTAGTGATACTTAAAGTAGATACGCTATAAATGATATTATATCAAAAGGATCAAAGCACAAATGTCATTTAAAGACCCTAGGGAATACCACTGTAGTTTTCGATGCATACAGTTACCTCCCCTTAATTTCTTTTTTTTGCCATAGCTAAAGCGCGACGTGGCCAGGGTACTTCGGCTTATAGGGTAACTCAGTTGGTAAAAAGACAATACTGCTTAGGTTCAGGATTCGAATCCTGGTTTATATAAAGCCCCGTTGTAAATGAACGGTTTTTTTCATTTCTTTTTTTTCATTTCATTCTCTTAATATTTTCATAAAGAAGTCCAAGGAATGGATAACTCTCCTGAAACGATTTATCAAATTTAAAGCTACATGATTAGTCATGCCGGACAGCAGTTTCCAATGTTATGTGACAGTTTCAGATAGTGGTATAAGGATCCTTAATGCCGTACTTTTAATCTTAGACGGTATTGTGATGTTTCATTTATACTTGATGACATCGTATCATAAAACATAGCTTATTCAACAACGAACGGTAACAGCTGATGTTTATTGCCGAGATAGCATCGACTCAAGTTAATGGTCAATATATCTGAAATATACGGAATAAACGAGCTCCCTAATGGCAGAGATTTAGCAATCGACACCAATGACATACACAAAATTTACATATAAATGACATTTCCGTCGGCTTCGTTTGATATATATATATAATACTCTAATGATTATTGAGGGAAAATGATTTCATCGCGGTCTGGGTGATTACCCTATATTTCCTAACTATAAATCTGTCGTGTTATCAGAATTCTTCCCACTCTTTCAGGAGAACTTCTATATTTATGATCCAACACAATCCAGACTTCTTTATTACGAAAAATTGCGATAAAACATTCAAAGATATATGAAAATAGAGTTAACGAGTATGACAGTTCCAACGGATGTCCCAGAAACAACAAGAATCGGTCAGTTTTGGAATGATGATTGTGTAACAGAATGTTGTGCTATTTGCCTTACACTAAAGTCAAATGTAACCTCATCACAGGTTTGTAAATGTCTAGTTTTGAAATTATGTTGTGAAACAAAACCTTTAAGACTTAGTGATCGACAGTAACTTTTGACATGTAATTTGACGTATTGATATGTCTACCAATGCTACAAGACCTACTTTCAGTTTGTGGAATGTTAGTGTTACATTGTACATTACATCTGTATCCTTATAGCAATCTCACACTGCAGACAAAACACTAGAAAAACCAGCTGGTTGTTCATCCATAGAGCAAATTCCCCTTTAATAGTTTCGACTTGCATATATATATATATATATATATATATAATAAAAAGTGATTAAATGTTCGTGTGAAGGAAGTAAATATAGAAAAAATAAAATGAACGACCGACTAAAAAACTAGCTGCTTTCACCCTTCACAGGGCTCTTGAGGTTTATTCAAAAGAACAACGTCGTGACGTCACAACTACATGTCATCACACTACAATAGTAACGTGACGTCACGAAGTACACAAGATTGGTGGACAATTTGGCGTAAAATTTTATTGTGGCCTGTTGAGACTCGGTTTTAATATTTTTATTAGTTGGTCTTCTTTCGTTTCTCTTAAAATAGTGTCTGATGAAAATAGTTGATACAAAGGTAATACATTAAATGCCTTTGTCGGCACTTTCCACAAACGAGAAATTCTATCCTCGTTTACTGAAAGTGCCTACGGTTCCGATTGAATTCCTTATAAAAATATATTATATGGATTTTACTGTCCCTCAGTGTCTTTTCTTTTAGCGGTTGCACGCAATAAATATTTACCTAATTTACTTTAAGCTTTGATACCTCTACACGAGAATAATTCAATATAGGCACCTTGTAACTGTAGTCGGACGGCTGGGCCAGAGAACTATCACTGGTCAGGTACATATGGGACTTAGTTGTTTAGAGCGATCGTATTGTAATCGGAGGTCCTGGGTTCGAATCGTAGCCAGGCACCGTTGCATTTTACTCCCAGAACACAACTGTTCATATATTATCACAATTATTTTATAAAATTTCGCAAAGTATGAATATATTTTTGGATATTATTTATTAAAGCCATTGTGCTGTATAGGTAAAAAAAAAATATGTCCGATTCATTGTCATGTTTTGGCAGTCTGTAAGGAGATCCTGAAAGTATTCCTGCTCTTCAGACTTTGACTACATACATAGTCACTGGAACCTCAGGAAATTGTGGCGAGTAAGAAAATAATGAATTAGTAAATACGTAACATCACAAATCCGCCATGTTGGTACCGAACTCTTAAATGCTGTGAAACGCCTCCGCTGCTTCCGGCTAGGGCTAAGTGTCCGGGGTTGATGTAAGAGCCCGACCTTTGTTAAAAGGCTAGCCATGCTTTCTGTTTTTCGTTTCTGAAATACATGACCTGCATTTAAACAACGTTCTGGATGTTCACAGCGAGTCCGTAAGTATTGGGTGTCAATGTATGACAGAGCATGTTCAAGGTCTTGCCAAAACAATAATCTATCAATTCGGAAGTTTAAGAAAAATAAGAAAAACAAAACACCAGCATCCGTCTCATTCTGTTGTCATGGTAATATGTTAGACTCCTCTAAATGTACGACGTGAACGTCGACGGATGTCAGCTACCATTTTACAAAGCACACGCAGACTGTACCCAGTCCGCTTTGATAGTTTTAAAGCTGCGTCTGGCTTGCCATAGATCATCGCGTTGCCTTAGAACTCCATTTGGCGACAATGGCATGCTAAGTCTTAGAACGTTGTCTTTTTTATATCGATCGAAATAGTAACAAAAAAAACAGCTAAAAATTGTTTGAGCCTTAATATTTCAGTCTGGAGATATTGAAATAAAATTTGTTCCTTGCTCTAGCGACCAATTGTTTCATTTCCTTCAAGATGAATTATAAATAAATATAAAAGTTCACTTTTTGTACATTCATGTAGTACGAACTTCTGATTGCCATTGTTTTCAGTACTCAATGGTTACAATATTGAGATTGCGTTAAGCAATATTTTCCTGAACCGAAGCATTGTTATCCATATTTTCAATTAAACGGCCCCGTTTTCATATCCAAAACAATCTACAGGTGAGTTCTAAATATCGCATGTTTGTTTTCATTTAGGAGTCAATTATCCTGTTAACATAGTGATCTCTAATGTAAACAGAAAAACGATATGACAACCGAAGTACGTCGCTATGATTTTTTGCAATAATATTGCATATCCAAATTTCAATTGAAATGCTCGTAATGATCACGAGCTAATGTGTATTTCACGTATCAACCCGATGCCTCCCATGGTGGTTGGTTGCGTATTTGTTACCTCCGGGCCACGAGAGAGGTATCCTTTTACCCAGAGAATGTGTATTTGCTGTATGCTTTCAGAACAGTGGGATTAAAATCCCACTTCTAGTTTCGACCTTGAGATAGTTGAGAAGCTTGGGCGGGACATGCGAAACTAGGCCTACCAATTAGTACACTAATTAGGAGTTTTAAAATTGATCGTAATCGCTGCGACATAGCTCTGTTGACGAGCTATTCACTGTAGAGAAGTCCCACTTACGATTTGTCAGCTTCAAATAGGCGCGTTGTTCTGTGTTACCGTTAGTATCATAGGGGGTTTCGGGACGTTGGTTAGTGATTTGAGAAAGCACGGGACAGCTTGGCATTGGTCAGTGAAACTAGGCTACAAGGATTTTGTGGAGGTCGGTCGGTGTCGCTAAATAGGTTACAAAAGCCTTTTTTGAAATTGGTCAGAGCGCTACACGGAAAGCCGGACATTGGGCAGTGTCACTTGATTATTGTGTATATGGGATTGGTGGACATCGGTCAGTATCACTAAGTTACATGATATTGCGGACTTAACTCAATGTCATCAGGTAAACATAAGACTGCCACGAACATTGGTCAGTCTCCGATCGCACATCAACATCTGACACTGGACATTGGTCAGTGTCTCTAGGAAACATAAGATTAGTTGACATCGGACATTGTCAATTAATGATATATATGGATTGGTCTGACTATGTCGGATATGCCTAACTGCGTCACCATGAATAGTTCTTTGGTTTGGTTTGTTTGTGTTTACGTCCAATTAAAGGCTATGGTCATTTAAGGACGTGACAGGTGTTGATGGTTTGGGAAAGCCGGAGTACCAGGAGAAATAATACCGACCTGCGGGGCGTATCTGGCGACTACGTCACGAAAGCCTCGAACCCGCGACCCAGTGGTGGTGGGCTAGTGGTAGCAGAATGTCAGACGCCTTGATCACTTGGTCACTGGTGATGAGTTCGCCTCAAACTACATGCACTAAACATTTCAATAAGGGGATGACTTTAAACAACAGAAAGCCCTGGATTATTTTTCCACTGTATGTCTACTTCAGTGCACGCGAGTCATACCAATTGCTAATCATATCGTGTGTAAACGGACCCGAATGACGTTTGCAGTCCGTGTCTATATAAATAAAGACCTAGAAATGTATACGTGATCAACATTATCTGGTTTCTCTTAATTCCCCGACCAGTTACGTCTCTTGTCAATGCTTGGCTTTTAACAGCTAACCCTAGTGATTTGTTCTGTGAACAGGAAGTTGCGTTGGCTTGATGCATAGTACACCCCTTCAGTATCGCTATGGGCTTGCCTGTTTATTTGTATGGTCCAGACCATTACAGGTTATGGGGGCGTTGACAGTCAATAGTTGAGATTTATACGACACAGCTGTGTAAATTCACTCAGCTAGATTTTCATGATTATTCATACTGATATATATAAATGAGTGACGTCACATACTGGGTGACACACTAGTGTTATGATTAGTTGGGAAACTAGCTCTGCTATTTAAGAAACGAAACTGCAAGTAAATTTTATTTTCAAAGGTGAAAAAACTATAGCAATATGACGGATATATATTTAGTCTGCAGTTGATACTGGTAGTATGTCGTTTAATACTACTAGACCATTGGTTTTCTGTGTGCATGGATGCGTCTCTTTGTGACCGGGAGGGATATCATGCTGAGTGCCTTCAGCAAGGTATTTCAGTGAGGTAGCACACTTAAGTCAGAATCGATCCTTGTTATCGAAAGGAGGCAAATACACCAATATACCGCCTCAAGCACACATACATTACACACAGCAACACAGAAATTACATTTGCTTTTAGTAGGATGCTAAACCCAATGAACCATATTATTGTCCTTTACCGTCAAACACCTTGCTTCATGACAATTGTAGATGTTATTGGATAAAAGTGGGAGTTACGTGTGTATTTTCCCGTAACGACTGGTTCTTTTCTGTCCGTGGTATATCCACCCCGGGTACCTCTGATAAGCTTGATGGCAGAATATTTCTGTGGTAGACTGAGGTGTTATATGTGTGGCGGCACAGTATTAAAATAGGCCTTCATCGGCCACATTATCTGTGGTCACAGCCGTCAAACGTCCTTAGTTGCCGTAAATCCATTATGATAAAAGTAAATTGGTCTTTCCACGTTCGCTTTACAGAACACAGGCGTCCTTTGGGAGTCTGGGAGAGTGCAAAGAACAAATCCGACCTCGCTCGGCCATTTCCGTGAAATACGACGGAAAAGGCCGAGCGTGGTCCGATTGTAAGGTGAATGTAATCATTTAGTTTGGACGACATCACACCTGATCTCAGCAAAGTGGGTTGGCTATGTCGATGAGGGGGCTCATAGGGAGTGATGAGAGGGACACCACTTACATGTAAGGTTTAGAGTATCAACCAGTTAAGCTACATGTATTATCACCATTGTTACTGTTGTGGGCAATACGTTGTTTTAAGTCCGTTTCAAAAGAAGTATTCCATAAAAATAAGACGTTGTGGTGCATTTCACATTATTTAGGTATTTTGAAATTCGAATTTTTGAAAATTGACATAAAAAAGGAGGAAACAACAGGGGTCGAACTCAGGGCCATTACATTGCAAAGCCCACACTTTACAAACGTCGACATACAGGTAACACTGCAAAGCCAATTGAAAACTTGACAGAGGCAGTAACTTTAAGCCAGAAATCCTACTCCTTCTTGATATAGTGAAGAATACTATAAGTCGAAAAACAACTCGAAAGTGGAACTCTTCTTGGCGATCTAACTTATATACATGTACTGATGCTCTTACCTAAAGCGCAAATGTTTTACTTTGGACCACACCTTGATGAATCTACGTGAGCACGATATCTTTGTCAATAAAAAGCCAACCTATACCTACAGGTCTTGTGTGATTGGTAATGATCTTATCGCAATGATTTATCCGCCGTCAGCGATGACGGAAAACTGATACTCAACATCTATCTCATAATTCTTAGTAGTAATATCTGTATTAATAACAGGTGTTTCGATGATCGAAAGGGGATAGCGTGCTGTTAAGTAATAATCAACTCCATTTTCACACATAAGTGCAGTTCTGATACGGGACGATTTTGGGTTTCAAGATTTTAAAGATTACATTTTACACTCACGCGATACGTTCACGCGTGTACATGCACATTTAACACGAGGCCAAGGACAAAGATTGACATACATGAATATTACTTGTAAAATAAACAAAACTTTTGAAATGGGAGAAGGAAAATGCCCGGCCAGACCGGGATTCGAACCCGAGACCTCTGACCTCTAAACAGACGCTCTAACCTATTGAGCTTCCTGGAAGCCAGCGACCGACCCGATTTCCACTACACTTCCCCGAACACAACACTATTTACAACGAAGGTTCGGGTATCCAATTGGCAAGCGTACATCAATTAACTGAAACAAAGGTTGGTCATAAGCACCCTTGTATAACACGAGAGGCATGCATGGCCAGACTGGGATTCGAACCCGGGGCCTCCGAAATCTAGACACTTAAGACAGATGCTTTAACTAATCAAGCTACCTGGTCGCCGGCGAATCTTATTCGTTTGCTATTGAACCTTTTTGCATATTTGACCTTTAACTTCTTAAACCAAGAAGCTAAAAGGTCACTAATGCAAAGAGTGTCAATAGCAAACAAATTTGTTACACACTGCATTTTGTTACCATAAAGTTCAATTGAATGTTAATAACCGCCTTTTAATGACACAGAAACTGTATGGAAATAGTTCTATAGTTTAAACATGTACAAGCATGTCATACAATTTGTGGGTGTTGCAAATCGGCACAATCGACGATATCATTGGTATGGCTGTTAAATTTTGCTTGCATACTTGACCAATAACGCTGATCTTTTCATTGACATCTTCGCTAGCCAAGTGTCCGCTTTGTATACATTAAGTGGAATGTATACGAAGCGAACACTTGTCTAGCGAAGATGTCCGTTGAAGACTTTCCTTGAATTATACTTTAGGTAAGAAATTGGCCTTGTAATAGTTTGGTATTATATATGCATTTTAGCTGAAACTAATTCATAATCACATTGGTATAAGTAGTAACGGTATATTACAATATATCAGAAAAACAGTATATTACAATACACAGGCGTATCGTATCGCCAAACAGAAATGAGATATCTTGGTAAAGCAATATTTATCGAAGCTTTATATTTCCATATTACAAGACAGATTACTACATATTCTCACAGATATGTCTATATAAAACCATAAATAGGCTATAACTAGTGGTAGAGATCGGTTGCAATTTCTGAATCAATGGATCTTAAATCTGTTTGATACATATGATATATTATTAAGCTTGATAACATTCTGACATTGATGTCTTTTTCATATTGAGCACCATTCTCCTATGACAATGTATCGGAGTACGTATCACACTATATTCCTTCTGTATTGCAATATATCGTGATACACTCCTTTGTAAGTACCGATATTCGTCCCCATCACAGTTATTGCGCATGACGCCTCATCTTTTTTTGGCATTTCGGGCGACACTATTTTACCTTTTAAATTCTGTAAGAAATTATAAATGTGATAGACAGAGGTGATAACCGCCTACATAAGAGCATGGGTTTAGAAAGGCGAGGAGCAGATGTCGATTGTTTCTCGTGAAGTAAATATAGACTGAAGCGTTTATACGACCTTTTCGCATGAAATTTTAATCATGTGTCTTCATCGCGGAGGTTCCTTATCCCCATTTTTGAAGGTATCGCTTAATAACTTCTTTTCTAGCCGACATGAATTGCGTCCTCGAAAGCCAAGACTTCGGTTATCGATATACCTGTAAGAGCGGAACCCTTCGAGTTCAAGGGTATATGGAATGCCATTTTTTGGATTTTATCCAAATCTGCGGAAAGGAATACATAATTCAATCAATTTTGCAATACAATTATAATTCACATGTACGATAATGCGTATGTGGGACTAATGAGATTTGTAGAACGATGTATACTCTTTCGTCTATGCCAATAGATGTAATGGTTTTTGACATATATAAAGCGCCCCAGGATTTGAGAAATATCCCCATATCTAGACTTGTGTTGGACACGGACGCCATTGAAGCCCTTTTCACGTTTTGATCGATTTTGATACATCGGTGTTACACCTAATAATCCTTTTATCAGTATGTTTGTGTTTCCAAATGTGGCCTGAAATATGTGTCTTCGTACTGAGTGAATTAGGGTTAAACGATAAAAAAACTACATACATCTTACAATGTAGAAAAAAACACAACCCACATGTGATAGGAGACTGAATTATGTTTATCCCTGTAACTATGCTGATCATTGGCTTACCAAAATGTCTGAGGGGTTCCAAATGTAAAAAATAATGTGCAAATAACATGGTTTCCCAAATGAACTCTAAATGGTCTTATGAGTTTTCTGAAAATACTGGAAGCATTTGACCCTTAGACCGGTCACTGATGACGTACGTGTAGACTTCACAAACCATACGGAACGGTGGACTGTGTATCTATATAGGTGTACATTGTAATTATAACTAATTTATGCACAGAAGGCACTGTATATAATGATATAGACCCCTTGCGGGTTCGGGGAAAGAAAACACATGTTGTATTCACTGTGTTTTGGATACATCCTGGTACGTAGGATTATCCTCAAGTCCCTGTGTTTCGGAATATCGGGACGCTTTGCTCAGATACGCACTTTATTTATTGGTATGATTCATTCCGAACCGGGCTTAAACCCAACATTGACAATTATTGCTTCTTAATTTAAATCATTTTGGTATTTTATTACTAATGAATGAATTTAGGCCTTTAAATTAATGGAGGATACAGTCAATAAGCAACAATGGTTAGAACACCAATCTGATTGGTTAGCAAGCACGTTCGTTGACGTCAGAGAGCATAACCCCTGGAATTTCGAGGACCCACAAGAGATGGAATACAGCTTGAAGCTGAAGAGTTCCAATTTAGCTGTACGTGGACGCAATATCGGTTCCAACAACAGACAGTCAATATATAAAATTGCTACATCTTTTGCCAAAGTAGCGAATATGATTTATGATTTCCTACAACGCATTTGAAATGGAAAAAAGGGCTATTTTAACGTTTTATTGGGCAGCTCAGCAAGTTTTAATTTCTCAGGGGAAAATAATTGCAGAATTGGAGTGGTAAGCCCTGCAATTTGGTGGAAATTATTGCGTGTGTTTGCCAAATTGTGCTTTGCGTGAAATTATTGAAGCAATGCCCCTTCGTAATAGGAAAGTGTCGCCAGTTTCCTTCCTATTCCGGTGCATTCAGTATTGACAGTATGTTTATACCCATTCCCTGTCCTCGGGGTGCCTACACCTCCTTCCAGGGGAGATAATTCAGCGACATATGCTTGCTCAAATCCTTAAAATGTTAAATGCATGACGTTGCTGAAATGAACATATCTGTGTCTTTTTCTTCTTCTTAGAAGTGTAATAGAACTGCTTTAAAATGATGAATTGAAGCGCTATAAAGTAGATATCTATATATTCAAAATATATCTGTGACATCATAAGTTGTCCGCTTTATATGACTGACGATTTTGTCATGTACAGTATTGGTTGTGATAAAGTTTCCACTGATTTATCGGGATAGCGGCTCTGTGGTAGCGTTGGTGAACGTCCTATCGCGGCTACGTGTATCAGTTTGTCGCGTTTTATTGAAGTTACATTACGTTATTGTAATATTTGTAACAGGACGGTTAATTCTGACTGATGCCGAAACTATCAGTTCGTTCTCTGTAAATGTCATAGGTTCTGCTAACTTTACAAAAACAAATGGTGATGCTAGTGAAAGCTTGACCAAATTCTCCTTTTCAGATTCTGTTTTAATTTTATAAAGTTGAGTTGCAAAATATACAATATTTTCATGTAAAATATTAAAATTACCATGATTTCTTGTGAAAATACTTTGTGATTGTTTACAATTGTCGCGTATTAGGTCTGCAATCATATGTCAGTGATTTTTAGAGTCAATTTTGGGCCGTTAAATATGTATAAGACCTCTTCCCTTATCGATAAGTACTGTTGTATTTTCCCAATATCAATGCAAAAATCTATTCATTTTCCCAAAAATAATTATTTGTATGCCTCATATTTTCCTAAGATAAAACGGCACGGACCTTTATTGGAAATGATAGAAAAAGCAATTAATATAATGTAAGCGTTATTTACCGCATTCGACGCCTTCGTTGTTTTGGATGTTTGCCCTATAACCCATTGTTTAAATACGCAATGGGGCTATACCGGAAAGTCGTTGTCGTATGCCAAATATATGTACTTGCTGTATAGTAATGGGGGAACCCAACCCTTCTATAATGCAGTTTAAAACTGTCATTGTTTTTCGGAACTACTTAAGGGAGTAGCTAGGTTGAAGGGTACGAACGTACCAGTCACCTTATAGGTTCTGTACAGACTGCTGCCAGAGCTTAATCCGACGTTGACACTCGTCAAGTCGGCTCTCATTACTAACATATACGTTTTCCAGCCGTGAAATACATATTTGTCATCTTATAATCTAGCATAATGGCCATCCGTGCTATCAATGCCGGCCTCTCCGACCAGTAGAAGGCGTCCCGCTTAGCGTTGGTCATTTCGCGTCCATTTAACGGTGTCACGCCGTAGACATTCAATATACACAGATGTATGATGGCTTCTGCTGTGCAATGTGACGTAATGGAATTGTGACTTAAGTTACGTATACGTTGTATATACCTTTAAGTCATAAATTGCAGCATAGGTGTCTGGTATATCACAAACCAAATAGTCCGGTATTAGAGCGGAACTTTATAGGAGACGGTTTGACGTCGGTCCGTCTGTTGCAGACTGGTCATAGGGTTAATGGCGATTTAGAATCTCCATCAGAAATGGTCCAAATTGACGGGTGCCTCAAACGGCTATTTGGTTGTGCTCATGTTGTCAAATTAGTTTGGCATTGTCATGAATGTGCGTCTTTAGGGGGTAAAGTTCGGCATTCTTAGCTATGCAGCTGGGTCTTCGTTTACATATATGCCATCACAGGGACATGCTACTGAATATATAAAAGGGCGTTGCGTTGTATATAAAACACAGTTAGTTTTATAATATATAGTGACTATTGTGACATGCCCCTGTGTAAGCAACCGCCATCCTTTCGGAACACCTCGCCCCGATTACAGTTCCTTTCATACAAGACCGAATCGATCGAGGTGTTCCGAACGCGGATGCACCATCTTCCGAACGTCAAGTGTGGCAGTGAGAACTGTACCTCATAGAGACCATGGGACCAGTCATGTAAAAGGTAGTTTTTACAATAATTTAATGTTTTTATTTACATTTCTCCTAAAACCGTTTCGGAATGTCGGTATAAGTTGTGTATTACGCCTTTTTTAAAGGAGACCAATCTTATGTACCTTTTTCATAATACATGTATGTCTCCCATTGTCATGCAGTTATAATAAGATCGAAGTATGCATCATGCTACCGTGTCAAGGTTATGATAGTTTATTTAGTTGTCAATCTAAAAATTGCTTAAAATGCATCCTTGTCTCTGGTAACAGCTTTTATACAACCATAGCTATTGCAAATATTTGAAACCCAAATCAACTAAACGATCAATTATCCATACCGATTCGCGAGTCCCTGTGTCTTAGGTTTACTGTACATTGACCTCGGTTGACACTTATGAAGTCATTAAACCCCCCCAATACTGGTTGACCGCGCCCACTGGAGGTAAAATCAAGTTAAATGACTTGACAAATTTTACAAGGATTTCAAGTAAACAGCCATTTCTGTATTCGGATGTCGATCGATTTGTGTAGATTCTAGAATAACATTGTACGACTACTTCAAAGTAATAGACGTAAGCGCGTCAAATACCTTAAACCAGGAAAAATCTTATTTATTGGTTTTCACCACCATCCTAACACTGCCAAATAGTTTTAACGACAGTTGTCTGTTAATACTGAAAGATGCTAACTGGAATCTAATGACTTAAAACGCTGTCCATCGTTAAATATTTGTAGAACAGTTATCTCGTCGATAAAACATGACACACCCACTAATTCATACACGTACGTACCGCTGCTGGGGATGCGAGCCTCGTTTCAATATATCTCGCTGGTAGTTACGTATGTATTCCAAATTACGTATCCTGATGAATACGTATGCATTATCAATCTTGCCCAAATGTCATACAGCAGCGGCATCGCAAGAAAAGATTGATGATTTGTAAAAGAATGTATTCATCAGATATGTATGATATATTTGTTCAACCATCACAAACAATATGTATCCTTGTGTGGCTGACAAGATCAGGACGAGTACATTCTGGCATTTTCATTGAAAAGGAAATGACAAAATCGATGTTGTTGCTGCAACAAGGTTTGGGTTTGATTTTCTACAGTTAAAGGGACATTGACGCGGACGGACGTTTTTAGTGTTCACTTTTCGAAAACAAGCACAAAAGTATATAGGGTATACGACAGTGGTCTGGACCTTTGTTCATCGTCTCAGTGGAAAAGTTCGTAAAACTTTTAAAAGACTTCGTCTAACGAACCACAAAACCTAGGGTCATGTCATCTTGACTGTAGCAAGGTTCAATTGAAGGCTATACAATTTGTTCATATACGATTATTTAGACCTACACTCCAAGTTCACAGCGTCATACATGTAATGATTCCGAATGACTTCTTCTTAAGAACCGTAAGGTATGTGGTCATAATATTTGGTCTGCAGCTTTCTTCTGGTACAATTGTACTCGGGTGATCATTAAAGTCACGAACATCTTGTTCTGTTTCAGTTTTGTATGTGTCGCTATGATCCTATTACATATAGACCAATGAAAACGATGTATTACTGCAAGTTCTATACGTTCGTAAGTTGTCCATAGTAACCCAAGTACACATGTCGCAATAAATGTCGAACAGAAGGCGTTCAAAACAACATTTTAATCTTCAATGATCTCTTGACTGTTTATCGGTATGACTGCTGACATTTTCGAAATCGCTGTCAAGGGTAAATGGTAGGCGTACACCTCAACACATCTAGTGACAGAAAACAAAAATCTGTGTCAGAACGTCAAAACCAAGTATACACTACATGTAGATAATATTAACCTGGATCTGTTCCCACATCTGTCTTAAGGAAATTTGTCTCCAAGCAAGTTTCACTTACACATTTCTAAAGGACTTTTCCTTAAATAGAACGAGGTACCTGTATCAGCACCAGAGATAATTTTATTTGATGGCGACATCTTGACTGAAGCCTAATTCAAGCGAAACACGGATTCGGTCTCGCCGCCGGTTTTTAGGGGTGTGTTAGTTTTAACTATTTGTGACTCCTTTACTCTGCGATGTTGTATACTTTTTACACCCGAGTTAAAAACAGGAAGTAAATAATATTTCCAAAAACAAGCAAGTGCTTAAATCGGTACCTGACGAAATTATAAAGTATCGCTGATACGTAAGACAGTTAAACCTCGATATACTGCCACCATTTGGGCAGAAAACGTTTGGCGTTATGAAGAGGTTTGTCGATATAACGAGGGATGTGTACAAAGGTATTGCTTAGAAAAAAAAAGGACGAGAGAACCTCAAAATAAGTTGGCAGTAAGCGTTAGCCCACATTCATGAAACCGTTGTCATGCTCAAGCATGAATCTGTGCTCAAGGCCGCCCCCCTTTAACGCAAAATCATTTGATACGTCATGTGTAACCATTAAAAAATTAAACGGTTCGAAGTCTCTTAAAACTTTCCCTTTCCAAATCCTTTACTAAATGTGCTTTCTCCTTAATATATCTCGGGAACAAGAAAATGGGTTTGAGCAAAGAATCTGAGTTTGAGCATCAGAACGGTTTCATAATACGGGCCCATGTGGCCAATGAAAGAAGGTCAATGTATCGAGATTTTTAATTAACTTTACCGCGAACAAGACAGCACTATTTATGTGACCACAAGATTATCAGAATGTTCATTTTAATGCAAATCAAAGAGAAAACTTACTGTTTCCTAATGTGTCAATTATTCACTACAAAATAAATGTCTATAGCAATCATTTAATACCAGTAATAAGCAATACAATTAGCAATATACATCAGTTCATCATTATAGGGGTCACAATAAATATGCTGAAAAATCGAGAAAGCGTCAATTTGTTCTGTTTAAACTTTTGTATTAAACCTCGTTATACTGCCGCTACATGTATTTGTCCAACGAAGTTTGGGCATTGCAAAGGTGTATGGCGTTATATCGAAGGAGTCATTTAAATGAAATACTAAGACAAAGAAACATCGGCCTTGAAATGCGTTTATGTTAGCGGGAATGTGCAAAAGAAACGAGGCCAGAACATAAATATCAAGGTTTTATTTACCACTGGCGATAACCCATTACTCGCGTTAATGGTTATTACATTAGCTTTTTGTTGGGTTTACTTTTTATAATTTCTCTTAAAATAAAGTGGCTCTCTATAGATTGTTCTTTTAATACATGTACGGAGAACATTTCTCGCCTTTTTTCATCATTACGTCAATATTTATGTACAATATAGGTATGCCCTTGGTTATATGGCTATATTTTCAAGGCTTAAACAATTTTTCATGTTAGTATGTCATCATGTGGGAAATGATCGTGAACATCTATTTTCAACGTGCAATTCCGTTGTATATTCATTTACACTTTTCTAATGATTGGAACGGTGATGACATCACGTGGCGAGGTACTCGTTGATTCTCCGTCTTACATAGTCATAATGATGAATCGGTCTCGTGTTTATCAAGTAAAACTCCGTTATTTTTTTTAATTTTTATCCTATATCGGATATTTTACTTTGTTATGGCTTACAATTAAATCCAATACATGCATACACCAGTCAGGAGAGACATATACAATTCACCTGTGACAAGACATTTACAGCCAAGACAAATTACCACCGTCAAGACAAAAAACAGTCAAGACAGACAGTTTGGTTTTAATTGGTTTATCGTCCTATTAACAGCTAAGTCCTTTTAAGGACATGTCAGCATGTGTGTAGTGTATGGATGTATGTGTTAACATTGTATGTGGGCTGAATGCGGTACATTGGTGTATTTACCTCCTTGCGAGTGCTACCTCACTAAAATACCAAGCCTAACTCGCCCAGCTCAGCCCTCCAACCGGTCACATCATTCTGACAACGGGTGAACCAGTTGTAAAACTAATACTGAACGTTAATCAGGAATAACAACTTCCATTTTAATGACTTTTAAGGTATGACCCGGTCTAGAGACAGACACCGGACAAGACAGACAGACACCGGACAAGACAGACAGACACCGGACAAGACAGACAGACACCGGACAAGACAGACAGACACCGGACAAGACAGACAGACACCGGACAAGACAGACAGACACCGGACAAGACAGACAGACACCGGACAAGACAGACAGACACCGGACAAGACAGACAGACACCGGACAAGACAGACAGACACCGGACAAGACAGACAGACACCGGACAAGACAGACAGACACCGGACAAGACAGACAGACACCGGACAAGACAGACAGACACCGGACAAGACAGACAGACACCGGACAAGACAGACAGACACCGGACAAGACAGACAGACACCGGACAAGACAGACAGACACCGGACAAGACAGACAGACACCGGACAAGACAGACAGACACCGGACAAGACAGACAGACACCGGACAAGACAGACAGACACCGGACAAGACAGACAGACACCGGACAAGACAGACAGACACCGGACAAGACAGACAGACACCGGACAAGACAGACAGACACCGGACAAGACAGACAGACACCGGACAAGACAGACAGACACCGGACAAGACAGACAGACACCGGACAAGACAGACAGACACCGGACAAGACAGACAGACACCGGACAAGACAGACAGGCACCGGACAAGACAGACAGACACCGGACAAGACAGACAGACAGACACCAGCAAGATATTCAGAGTCAAGACAGAAAAATGCAAACTGTTAGAAGATATGGCCTTAACAGTATCCCTTAGTGTCTGAAACTAAATGATGTTCATTTTGCCAACAAAATGACAAGGAATTTTATTTGCACTGAACTGTCATCGCGTTACGTTAATTGATAATGCAATGTAATCAATGAGAAAAAAATGCTTCTTTTCAGTTTTCACATCAATTCCGTTTCTAAAATTTATAACCCAATTCTAATCACATGGTTTAAACCAAGCAACGTTACAAAATGAAAACATAACCTTAGTTTACCGACGTGCGCTGTGATGTCGGGCGCATTCGATTTAGAAGGAATCGATGCGCACTAAATTCTGACCAAAAAAGTGACAATGTCGTCCATCAATCGTGTCAGCATAATTCAGCACTCATAGACCGCATACCTTTTTATCACAGAATGCGTTCTATATGCGCTACCGAAATCGTATGATTTCGATATTTTAGTCGATGAATACTAGTCGACTGAAACGGAAGAAACACAGTACGTCACATACTCTGTGGCGTTAGCGGAAGTCTAGCATTTGGATCGTGTCAGTTTACGCAGATCCTTCTCAATAAAAGTGAAATCAAAGTATAAACAAAACAGTTTCCTATATCCGTCGCTGATCGTGTTGTTTCCAAGGTATGGTTTTTGACAAGAGATGGACTTGATTTTGTCACTGTAATTACTTCAGGGGAAAGCGGAAATATAAATTGTCTTGGGAATGGAAGATGATTTGACAACTCATTTGGATTTTTCTCTACCAGACAGGTAAGAAAACTTGTACTACCCGAAAGGTTACTCCGGTATGCCCAGCTGTGTAATTGAACACCGACATATGCAACGTAAAATAAAGAACACAGTGTCTATTGGGAATAGATCGTGAAGTTGATCGGCTGTCTAGGACTGTTTCTGTTTGTCTTTTATATAATTTGAGCCCAGAAAACGGTGACCCTAACAGCTTTTACGGTCAAAGATTGTGTCCACGACACGAGTCCAACGGCATTGTTTACTCATGTATTTGTCGATAATTTATCTCTATTTTTTTCACAGTATCAATTATTTTGACAAATCTGAGGTTTTACCGTGCAAGGTTGTCACTTTAAAAATCAATAAATATATCGGGAATTTGATTATATGTCTTAGTGCCTATCTTGACAGCCTGAAATAACTTGAACACATTTGACCTCTTTTTACTTGGCAACGTTTGTCATTTTTAGGATTCCTAAATTTGATTTTGCATATACTGTATAAATGGCTATCGATCTGTAATTTTAGTTGAAACATTTCTCATACGGTTTGTAGATTCGTTTTCTGAACGATATGTAGTTTTATCATGTTGAACACTATTCCACTGTACCAGGAATTAGCCATTTTGTAAGGTTCCGTTTACTACAAAGGAACAATATTTTTCAATTATGTCGAGACAGTCTCCGTTTATTTGAACAGCCGGGCACGTCGGCCCGTAATTCTCGCCTCCGTTACAAAACCCGTTAATGAATATTAAGGGGAGAGGGAGGCTGATTACAGTACCGTAGTGTAATTACTGCTATAAATATATCAGTCGCGAGCAACAACAGACATGGGCGTTACTGTACATACCCCAGCTTCTACGACCTGCACGTGCAGTATATCTCACGCGGGGAATATTATAAAGCTTTAGAAAAAAGGTGAATTTTGTTCTGCTTATTTGGTCATTAAGAATTGTTTTCCCATAATTTCTTCAAAGATATGGGTTTTATTTTAAAGATTATCTGTAGCATGTGTAAAGTGTACAATGCTTTCAGGTGCCTATTCCCAGTTGTGTGTTACATGGATACAAAAAGACCTGTCCTACCCTCCCTAAAGAGGGATTCTCTGCAGGTAAGGACAACCAGTATGTCGGTTTTAGACGAAGATTTAAATAGCATTTATGTTAATTAAGGAAGAGTGTCCCCAGCGTTCTGTGTTGTATCTCCAACAAAGGAGAGTTCCGATGTGTTCTGCATTCTACTGACTTGCAGTTTATAATTCACATCTACTATAGCAAAGAGTTATATGCGAAAGAACTTTATTCATATTTATGTCACTTTTTTTCGAAAACATGTCCGCTACCGGTATTCGAACCCCGGACCTGTTGATTATAAAAGCATGGACGGAATCCATCGCGCTTCCAAGTGTGGTATATTTTTATGAAATCTTTTCAGCAACATTACTAGGAATTCTTTCTAACGTTATAATTGTTTAAGGGAAACTGCAACCTATAATGTCTTAACAAGAAATAACAAAGGAAAATAACCTTTTTCAGTGTCTATGTAAAGGAGAAAATGGTGGGACTCTCCACCTTATATATGCATTTTCATTCGGTGCCGCCTTCGGAAAGACGCATAACGCGTTCCATACGTAATGTAAGAATTATAAGTGACGTCGATCAGGCATTAGATGTCCTAACATACTTATTACTGTTATGCAGCACCATATTTTTGTAACGATTGTATGGTTTCAATAATAGATCCAGAGCGAGGCTTTGTGTTTCGCACAATTGCTATATAATTGACATTATTTATGATTGTCTTTTTGTCACATATGTATGTCGTACATACATTTTATACCATTGTTATTACATCTCCGTGTCCCGTAACTGTCATATATATATATGTAACAGGCAAGATAATAGTCCGTAATCCTATGTGCAATTAAAATCTGCCACATATATAGGAATTGGGAGCATTCGTCTTCACGCTTAAGAGCATGCGTGGTGTTCCAATAACTAGCTCTACGTGTCCAGCCCACTTTGGTCCAATACGCATGCGTTTATTTTCGCCGTCTTTCAAACACCATAACGACCAAAATATGTAAATTAGTAAGTTGTGACACAGTCTTTGTGAACATTTTGAATTGAATGTCGAAACATGAGAGAAAGTTTAATAACGATCGTTTCTCTTTTGTTGATTACTCGAATGCATAACACAAAATCTAAACGATCGGCAAAATTCAATACCTACAAACTTTTGTTTTAAAAAATATTATAGTAGTAAATGGTTTTTGAAGATCATTTAAAAATCATTGATAAAACCATAATAGAAAACCAGCACAATAACGTTGAGGAGTGACGTCCCTTGTCTGCCTGTTTGTCTATGAGTAAACTGATAGACCGACATCAATATCATTTTAAGAGCTGTCCATGCCAATATAAAACTGTTCTGCTAATTTTGGATGAATTTACAGATTACATTGAAATTCGTACTGGCCTTGCCTTGCAATTCATCATTTAGTACGATTTTACGGCTGAAAATTACATTTGTCAATTCAGTTGCCCTTGAAACGAATCCTACTATTGGTTAACTCCCGTCAAAATTGCTTCGGCCCAGAGCTTTGTCAGCGAACAAGGTAAGCAAAGCATTGTTACTTAATACTGATCGAGTGGAAACTATTTTCTATACACTGAAATCGTCATATAATCAATTAATTTCGATTACATCGATTCTTTAATGGAGACAATTGAATAAAAAGCAACAAATATTGCATAATTAGAGATACTTCAGCCGTGAAATCGGGTAACAGAACCGCCCCAACCCACTAAAACTTTGTCGGTTGTCGCACGTGAAAACGTCCAGAGTGTGTGCTCATTTTGGTGACAAATTTGCCAATAAAGGTCTCAGTATCCATGGCGTCCGTGGCTAAAATTAGACAGGGCCATGTTTTATTCATGTGACGTTAGTGTTAAATCGATTCAAGTAAATGTCTCTAGTTGCTAATGTCTTCCGGGTTTTCACTGAATTACAGGAGTACGCTAGACCTTAACATTACTAACAGGAGATAATTAATTAAACGATTTCAAAACTGACCATTTTATCATAAAATATGACCGTGTATAAAACCAAATTATAGATATTTACGAGAATGAAATTAGATATTCCGGAACATCTTCATCTATCTCCATTTTGTCCATTATTTCAACTGTTTTATTTATGTCTCCTCGGTTCCTGATGCTGTCTTCATACTGACTTTAAATTTCAAATTAGAGCATGTGTGTTCTATTCTACAAATTTGTATTTTACGTCAAATTGAAAATTTAACATCCCCGTCTATCAGTGCGTGTCTCTAAAGAACCGGATGTTCCAGGATGTCACATTGAAATACATGTCTATATATTTCATGTGACAAGACATCGAAGTCTGCGTCATTTCCGACTAGCGACCATGGTGTGTGTCAGATTTCGTCATGATTTGGCGCCATTGTGTTTGTCAGATGTTGTCATTATTTGGCGCGAAGCGCGTGTCGAGTGCGCGTGGTAATGAGACTAGTAATCAAGATGGAGATCTTCGGCCTGTTGACCGGCGGTGTAACAATGTGCACATATAATTATCCGTGTCTGGCTGGACGACATTTGTCCAATCGTAATTACGACGAGAAGACATCTTGCTCGACATGTAGTGCCCTCTGTGGACCGAGGCGCGGGTAAAACAGATTAACATGACTCGGACCGATATCCGTCACAGCCGTCATTGTATTAGCAGTGTATTTCTTGTCGAACCGACAGAGGACGATACACATGTTACGAAAGTTGACCGACTCAGAACAGGGACTTGTTTACATTGGACGTACAGTAGCATTTCTAGAGCCTTTGACGGAATACTCTTATGACTTCAGTATACATGGGGGTATATGAAGGCGGCTCGCTGTGTAACGACCTTTGTTCTGTTGAGATTGCAATTGCTGTCAAAGACGTGACATTTCTTGCAAGTTTGTCCATAGTTCGGGAATCTCAGTGGCGCGGACTTAAACTGATAGTTTCCGACAATATCTGGGGTTTTCGAATGGGAAAAATTGAAAGAAAACATGGTAAATTGACAAGCATCCTATGGGGATATTCTGAATCCTCGGACCTACCTCTCCATTCACCAATTACTCCTCTTCCAGGATGTAGAATCGACAATCAGGATTTGACTTTTGACTACTAGTGCATTAAATCCAGCTGAAACCAATCCAAATTTAAACCGTATATGTACACTCTGGTCTTTCTATTTCCATTTGAATACATAAGACATATTTCCACAACGAACTGTGTACATACTACGCATCCTAGCTGCTTAATAAACTGACCTTTCCGTGACCAAGACGACCCTCCGTGCGTTGTAAAATAAAAAAATAATTCTATTTTTAATTAAAGAAACACACGTTTATGTTAGTGTCATGTTTGTTGCTTGAAATAATTTTCTGCCCCACGGCAGGTAAATCACTACCGTCACTGTACCCAAATCGGGACAGTACCCAAAACGGGACACTTATGGGAAAACGGCCCAAGAAACTGTCATTTAATGCAAAGAAGTACTTTTATGTATACAGTTTTTATTAGATCATACTTTTATGACAATTTAACTGTATGTAAGCTTTATTGTCTGCCGATTATCGTTACATGGGCAGTTTAAAGTAAAGAATTATGACCATTTACGTGCCGTGCGACGCTATTTATTTGGATATCATTTCAAAAGTGTATTTAATCACCAATGCTAGTTTAGAGAAGATATTAAATCGTAGCCCTGTTTAATTCTAAACTATTTGAAATATGTCTTCTTTTCTGCTGATGTTGATCGTTTTCCCCCAAATATTAGCTACATTCCGAAGTGTGTTCCTTTTATGGTACAGCTACGCCGGTTCAAGGGCCTACGTAGCTCTAATGGTATTTCGCGTTTTATTTATAGAACCATGCGCCCGAAATAACAACTTGTAATAGAAATGAAAAGTTAATAGCATCTATTTATACAAAAAAATGAACTAACAGTTTTGGAACTTATAGTATGGTATAAAGTATTGTATAAAGAACATTGCTATGTATCTAAAAAGTGTCCTGATTTGGGTACAGTGACGTTAGATAATTCCACTGTAGTTATTTTATTCAAAGTAACTTTCATTTCTATTTGGCTAAAAGTGAAGCATGACTGGGTCTTGATGGTTCCGTGCACCATGTGGCTTGTTTGGTTAGAGTGCCAGTACAATGGTTCGGTTCCTGGTCGGGCTCATAAAACTCATGTTGACAATTCTTGGTTTCGTTCGTTTTATTTTTGATATAAGTCCCGAAAACTATGTTTCTCTTTTGAAAAATGATTTTCCAGACCTATTATCATGCCGGAAAACTAAGTTTCCAAAGCCACATGACAATGTTTGGCAGTGGTGCCGGGGTCCCTGAAATCAAAATTGGATACCGAACGAAAAAAGCTGTATCATACTAGTTCTCCACTGACAGACGCTGTGTATACGGTTATCTGATAAACTTATTTAAAGAAACCCCTGAAAACCCTGTTTCCTGACGGACGCCTTGGCTTCTGGGAAATGCTCCTTCTAAATAAGGAAAAGTCTTTCCTGATTAATCTACACGGATTATATATAATGTCGCTAAAATGTCACGAACAAAGACATACACCAGAACAAGTTTTTTTTTACCTGCGGCGAAATTTCACCTTGACCATTGGTGATACAAATTGACGATAGCCGCCGTGTCAGACTGTGGGGGGATTCTTACGGCTGATGCGACCGTCATTGTGTGGAAAAGCCTTTGGGGAGTTGATTTGTGCTTAAATTGTTATTTCGGAGACACCGTCTCCGTCACATCAGCATTTGTCCCCTTTGTGCGTGACTACACATACATTGCGATTCGTATGGACAACCAATCAGCCCTTCTTATTTAAAACGCATCTATTGCCTGTCAGAGCGCCTGGCGAACGCCGTTCCGATAACCAGTACCCAGTCAAATACGTTCCTGAGATGTCGGACAGAAGTTGACGACGTTGAAAACTTGTAATTACCTGTCTGTCCAGTAGAGGGCGCTACTACATATTCTGTTATCATCATTTCCGACGATGCTGAAAACAAGTTGTAATTGTGTGTTTGACCGACAGGTGGCGCTAATCAACAGTAGTGTTTTCGGTATGTCCGGAGAGGGCGACTTCAGTTGCCGTTTGTTGGCACGTTAATAGACAGTGCCACTGCGCATGCACAGTTAATTGTGTTATTGATATTTCCGGTGTCTCTTAAAGCTTGCGATTCCGTGAGACTATTTTGTCCTACCATGATAGATACAGTGTAGAGGTCGCTACTATATGGCTATTTTACCAATTTCCGTTGCAGACATTCGTAATCAGGCGCAATATTAGGGTCATTTTAGTTAGCGCGGGGTTGATTTGGATCGGCGAATTTTGGTAGCGGTCGGTTTTACACATGATTTTCACAACTTTGGCAATCTGTTCTGACCATTTCACTCATTTATTACATAAGTGGACACAGGACGCCATTTAAAAATATTTTCTAAGAACACTAAATTTTTATGTTATCTCCTTATCGAAATATCTTAATGTTAGCGATATTTTTGTATTTACACATTATTTCCTTAATATCTCAAACAGCAGACAATATCTGTGGCCATTCTTCTTTCTTAGCATCATATCATAAAAGATATCACGTGTCTTAAGATATAAAGATAATGACAAAGCGTTTCTTTATGGCCATTAGCGTTAACCTTGTGGTATAAGTTTCCCGGCAGACAAATGACCTTGAGACGTGGGTATTCAGTGGGGATTTGAGTATCGTGCCCTTGGACCGCCCCGGTTCTTCTATCTTTCTTATATGAACACAAAACATATTTCTGTCCTTTCTTAGCCGATGTACTTAATGATACATCATGGCTTATCCTTATTTATGTACGAGACACGTGGATTGCGGTGAACACATGCATCTGTACATGGACGTTATACAAAACCTTTCGAAATTTGGAGCCAATTTGTTCCGTCAAGATCCCAAATGATAAATAAGGCATTTTTATTGCTCCCAATAAAGTCTATAGGAGCCCAAAGCTGTCTGATATATGGCTCAGTAACCGAACTGACATTCATAATGGTTTCTATTTTTGAAATTTCAATTTATCAAGGTTAGCGCAAAGTTAGAAGTTGTCAAGAAGGAAATCCGGAAATCGCTTTTACGAACAAGCGTTTTTTCCTCATTGTTATGAAATATCGTAGCAAGACAAACCATTTGAAGGTTACGTCGTTAATAATTTAGATAGATGTTCTGGATAAAATTTTATACAAAAAAATGTTTCAGCTGAAACTCATTATCCAAACATAGAATATGTAATGGATTGTATGGTTCATTGTACGTATATTGATCAGAAAAGACACTACAATGGAGACCAAGGTCTCTAATATACGAGGAGAGAAAGCCAACTAGCATGCTACGTTCCATTTAAACACGCGGCACTGATTAGGCCTTTCTCCAGAACTTATGCTTCCATTTGTTTTGGGGAATAACATAGCCTGCCTTTTCGGAGAATTTCCCCCCAAAATAGTCAAAAACAGGTAAAATATAAAAAATATATAAGTAAATATTAATAAGAATTAACAAAACAGTTTATATGTTGCTGCGTGCATGTCGGAACCCTAGGGAACCAATGGCAGAGTTCCGACATATTCCACGACTGCAAGACGCGAGTAAATACCTTGGTGTATTCTGTAACACTCGTGACATAAACATGGTATTTAACGTAAAATCCACTAAATGTTATATTTATTACCTTAATTTATATGAATACTTGCGCCAAAACTTTAATCTGGCAATACCTACGCCAACGCCGGCGTGATTATATAAACACTCTTCTTCGAATTAGCGAGCTAAAAATTCAAATAAAATGACGCATTTCCCATTAGGAGTTATGGATTGGTTTCTGGTAAGCAATAAATGTTCACATGAGTGACAGTTGAAGATCTGATAGTGATGCAGCCAGATATTTTGCCATTTCAGCAATAATTGTTCAGAAAACATCCATCAGAGGATTTCTGTCTTTGATCACACTGTTATCAAGCTGCTTTAATTTTCAAAATTACAAATATTTTAAAATTAGCTGTCATCGTTAGCGTGGGTGCTAGTGTCTGGATGTAATACATAGCTAGTATTGACCGCTTCATTAAGGCATACGTATACTAGGGTTACAATGCTGTAGCGAGTTCCTCGGGTCAAGGGAGTGCTTGTATTTAGAATGCATGAAGGCTAACGAGTGATAAACTGCCGTGGCGCAGATCAATGCAAAAGTTTTTTCATGATGTAGTTTTGAAACATTGTCCTGTTTAACAACAATTTATCTCCAATTTTAAAATTGACCAACATGTACAGTACGAGAAAGTGATAAAAATTACAAAAAAAACACATTGTCAAAACGCCAGAGCAATATCCTAACTCAGCCAAAGTTTAATATAGACAACAAAACATAAAAAAACCGCTTCATTACCTACAAAAAAAAAAAAAAAAAAAAAAAAAAAAAAAAAANTTTCCTTTCCCATATGTGGCACCTGGTATTAGTATCTCGTCGACACATTCTGCTGTGTCTAAAAATTTCTTGAATTCGATTGTAGATTCATGAGGCTCTAATTGTTACTTAAAAGATTCAAACCGTTTTTGTGGTCTCCATTTGAAAAGTCGTTAAGTTTTCAAGATAAACATTTTTTTTTAATTTAAACATTGCCCTCCCTATAACGAGTGCCAGAAAGAGTGTGGTAGATACTCTCAGCATTGTTGTAAAGGTTAATCAACTTGGCATTTGACCCAAAACTTGAGGTTTAAGATAACGCATCATGTTGAAATACAAGACGACGCCTACCTTATGAACAGTTCTCTGTTTTGAAATACGTTTCAGAAAACACTATTTAGAGTGCTGCATAATTGGCAAAAGTCTCCTTGCAGAAAAAGAAATTGTCACTCACCGTTACGTTTGAAACGCTAAGGTATACTGGGTTTGAATGTTGGCGTCATTATTGCCAATCTTCGGTAAGTGTTTCTCAGTTCAACGCTACTTACACAGCTGTTTACTGAATAAGTAAGATATGGGATTTGATCCCCGGCCGTCTGGTTGAAGGATCGATACAAATATAATTCCAGGGTTTCCCAGACAACGAATTGACCACGAAGTCATTTAAAAGAATCATCATTAACATTCATTTTATTGCAAGTATTTCAGAACTCATGTATTTATTACTTTTTCCTTCTTCTAAAGTGTATTGACACTGTAGTCATCATTTTCTTTGGGACTTCAGTCAAGACGAAGGCCTACGTATCATATATTGATTTCTGACTTGATGAAACGATGTCTGGTCGTCATGTCGACTCGGTCCATATTTACTGTAAATCCAAATAAACGGACATCCCAGTCCCGTCTGGCAAAGGAGTGGACAGGCAAAGACGTTTTCATGTCAATCCTCACACTGTCTTGTTATAACGATCTCCCTGGCTTTTAACAATACTCTCAGATCCATTACTACCGGATCAAAATGTTGGCTCGAAACTAATATTGGGTGACACTTATTTGACCGAGACAATGAACATTTGCAACACTGTGAGACGAAAGAAAGGCAGTAAACTTTCGTGACTGCTTTCCTGGTTGCGTTGTATACAATGAAACATTCTTTAACAAACCACTGTACATAAAAGACATCGTCAACTTGTGTGCATGTGTTCCCAGTAGTCAACGTCAATCCAACTACACATCATCTGATGACGAGCCTAGTGTATCATAGCGACCTCAACAACTTGTGTGCATGTGTTCCCAGTAGTCAACGTCAATACAACTACACATCATCTGATGACGAGCCCAGTGTATCATAGCGACCTCAACAACTTGCGTGCCATCTCTCTTGTTTCTCCAACAGTGCATGTCATATGACGAATTCTTATTCGAATGGGATGTCATCTTGTCTGCTTTGTTATTTTTCTTGTTTCATCGTTGTGTCCGTCTCTGTTCGACAACGCATGTCAGAGACGAATTCATGTACGAATGGGATATTATAATACTTGTCTGTCTTCTTTCGTCTTTCTCTGTTTCGTTGTTTACAGCTGTCCAAAACCGCGTAACTCATGAGTACAATGAAGCAGTTCCATTAAGGGCCTCCGTGTGTTAGGCAGGGTATGTTGGCGTAATCGCCTTCTTGTAATAGCGCGGATCTGTTGCCGACGTTAAACCCCATAAAACCAAACCAAAATCATAAGGGCCATTTATTAAAGTGTTTCCTCGCTGAAACGCAATATTCTAGACCGCGTAGCATAGCACCTCATCCGTTTCATTTTATTATACAGAAAATAAACACTTCACATTAGTCGCCCCATACGATCATGCAATGGGATAGTGCTTGTTGTTTTCTCCCCCCTTGAACCTTCAGACGACCATCGTTTACATACACGTCACTCCGCGTCAAATTGCTCGTGTCTATCATCCTTCATGTGCGGCTAAAATGTACATGACCGATATCCATTTTTCAAAACACAAATGTTTACAAAATACCAAAGGCACGTAGGGAGCATCGAACTTCCCGTTCTGAAGCGGCAGATGCGGAACTGTTAACAGTTTCACGAGGAAGAGGTGGACAGGGGGATTACTTTTATCTGTCTTTGATATCATATTCAAGAATCTTCTCCCGACGAAATCGATAAAAAATGTAAAACTCGTAGTATATCGGGTTCCAAGAGAAGGTTGTGAGCCCTTCGTGGACCAGACAGTTTATGATTAAAATGAATATGGAAGTAACGCGAAGACAAAGATGCATATTAATACAGTGTTTACCAGACGCGTTGTCGTAATCTGACAACACTTGTGTTGAAACTCGGTTTATGTACGGGTAATTCCAACTGACTTCCGAGTTCATGAGCTTTTTGACAATTGCAGAAAGCATATGGTTCGGTGTCTTCTATAACGTCTTAGTGTATGGCATGGATATGTATTGGTGCATGCAATCTGGAACCACAATATTGTGAATGGGAATGTTTTTTTGTGATTTCCGAGTTATATACATATTTGCTTTAAGGCTTGTTTGCGAATCGAAGTACTGGAACATTTTAGCGCGTTTCGCTTTTAAAATATTGCGTTAAATTACGATTGCGCTAAAATAAATACGTTTACTTGTGTCACGCAAACCATAGATTTAACATCGCGCTAGACATGCATGTTGTACATGTACATTTACATTTAAGCATTAACCTGTTTTCAGTTGGCATTCATAGGCAATATAAATGTCAACTTGACAAAGGCATATTCAATGAAGCAAGGTGTCACATAGATACTGTTGTATGAAAGAGCAGTAAATTCATGATGCATGAAAACAACATTTGAATTTTATTATTCTTTCTTTGACTTCAAATTTATACGAATATGCCAATTTTGATACAATTGCGATTGGAGACTTTTCGAAAAAGTAATTGATTGATGACGTGTGGCAATATTTATCAAGCATTTACGTGTAGTAACAGATGGTACACATGTAGTAACAGATAGTAACATGTTCCTGATCATAAGACCATCTCCGTTAAGTGACCACATTTTACGGTCTCAATTTTAGTGTTATCATTGTTAATTGAACCTTTTTAAAGCGACCATCCGATTGAAGAGACATTTCTTTCACTTTTTGATCATGATCTTTTAATACTTGATAGTAGTACGTAGACTTGCTGCAGCCCGCTTAACCCCAGGGAGATTTGAACTTGGCAAATGTCCTTGTACTAAACGCACTTTGTTGTTCCGTGTCTGACGTTATGTAAGATAGACGAAGTGCTTCACACTGTTACAGTGGCGCGTCGCTATCAGGGGACACATTGTCTTATTGTACTGTTCGTATGTTTTAACCAACGAATAGACGTTTGTTAAGATAGTAACACTTTTATAGTCGTTGGTAAATAAATGACCCTCATAAACATAAAACCGCATTATTTTTAGATATTTGTAGCATCGTCAGCATAATATATTGACTATTGACCTAAATAGCCAGACGGATGGTCATTTCAATATCGGCGGTCATCTATATATTGGGGATGTAGAACATTTGTGAATGAGTTGACGTCCATGACTGCGGGCCTTACTAACCAGATTGTCGCCTAAACAGGATTTTCCTACTAATGATTTTTTTGTCTTGACCATTGATCTAGGTAAATAACACGGTGAATATTCCAGATATTTTCTGTAATTAGTGACCTTCAACACCTGCTATGATTTCCTTGACCAACGGTCTAAATAATAGAATAGCCTCATTATCCAGTATATACTGTTGTAGGGACAGTTGGTATTGATGGAGAGATCGTCTGCGACAATTGATCTGACCAGTGACCTCGATGACATGACGTTTGTCTCCATCATCATGTACGAATATCTGTCCAATCTAAAAACCAGGAACACTTGGATACACGAAACATTTTAAATTATCGCAGACATCCGGTGAAACCGGACCCGTGTTTCCGGAACAAACTACGTGTAAACCGGAAATAGAGGCAATAGCATACACTGATTGCGTGCGACCATGCACCAGTGCTAATTTCTTTGTATTTGTGCATACGTAGCAAGTAGAAAATACCTTCGTTGCATGACATTACATGCCATTTTATGACAAATTTGATGGATCTTGTAATTTTCTTACTTAACGCAGAGATTATCGCTTATCCTATCGATGGACCTAAACGTTATTTATATATCATTAATTGGCATCTGATAATTATCGAAGCTTTAGTGCCGTCATTACAATTCTTATATCCGAAGGCTGCTGGTTAGCTTAATGAGTTCTGTCAAAACTGATAAAAAAGTTGACAATACTTCCATGACACTATGTCGAGGTGCGCAGCCCTATACGAACATATCTTTGGGGGCTTCCGTAGCAACACGAGAGTACACGTGCTGTAGTTCGTATATTCCATGTTATAGTTATCTGCGCTTCACACCGAATCAAATGACGCTAACTTAACATATAGAATACATTTTCGTTGCCATCACAAGATGCACTTTAGGAGACTAGTTCGTCTCTATTTCCTGTTGCTTCCAACATGATTGATGTGTTTACGAACGATGCGCTTTTATGCAATTCTAACTCCTTAAATCTATACTACATATATACACTGTCCAAAGGAAGCATTACAAAACATTTGACCAGCTCTGGTCTGCACTATACGTTGGGTATGAATGCCCATATTGGATGGTGAATTAAGACTTTTAACTGATGACTTCTGACTTTTTAGTACTGACCTATGAGTCTGACCTTTAGCTTAGGACATGTGACCTTTAGGTTCTGACCAATTACACCTAGCATTGCAACGTTGACACAAAGTATTATATTTTTGATGCACACACGAAGTTAAACAAGTGGCTATAGGTTAGTGTCTATTGACTAGTGTCTACTGTCTTGTGTCTAATGATAAGTCTAATGTCATGTGTCTAATGACTTTTGTCTACTGTCTTAAGTCTACTGTCTTGTCTATCGTCGTGTCTACTGTCTTGTGGACTATTGTCTACCGTCGTCTGTCGATAACCGTCAAACGATCAGTGTCCCTTGATATATGACTGATACGTACTGTATACTGTCTTGCGTCTTTTGACTTGTATCTAATGTATACTGATTGGTATCTGATGGAAAGTGACTTCTATATATCCAGTGTCGATTGGCGTGTCTCCTGACAAGTGTCTAGTAACTGGCCTCGTATGACTAGTGTCTACTGTCCTATGTCTATTGACTACTGATTTATAGATTGTGTCTTCTGACTTGTGTCTACTTTTCAATGTCTATGGACTAGTGACTTATAACTTGTGGCTTCTGACAAGTGTCTAGTAACTGGCCTCCTATGACTAGTGTCTACTGTCCACTGTCTATAGACATTGGAAAGTAGACACCAGCCAGAATACACAATCTATAAATCCCTAGTCAATAGACATTGGATAGTAGACACTAGTCATACGAGGCCAGTTACTAGTGTCTACTGTCCAATGTCTATTGACTAGTGATTTATAGATTGTGTATTCTGACTGGTGTCTACTTTCCAATGTCTATGGACTAGTGACTTATAACTTGTGTCTTCTGACAAGTGTCTAGTAACTGGCCTCGTATGACTAGTGTCTACTGTCCACTGTCTATTGACTAGTGACTTATAACTTGTGTCTCCTGACTAGTGTCTAATAACTGGCCTCGTATGACTAGTGTCTACTGTCCAATGTCTATGGACTAGTGACTTATAACTTGTGTCTTCCGACAAGTGTCTAGTAACTGGCCTCGTGTGACTAGTGTCTACTGTCCAATGTCTATTGACTAGTGTCTAGTAACTGGCCTCGTCTGACTAGTGTCTACTGTCCAATGTCTATTGACTAGTGATTTATAGATTGTATCTTCTGACTGGTGTCTACTGTCCAATGTCTATTGACTAGTGATTTATAACTTGTGTCTTCTGACTAGTGTCTACTGTCCAATGTCTATTGACTAGTGACTTCTAACTTGTGTTGCCTGACTAGTGTCTAGTAACTGGCCTCGTGTGACTAGTGTCTACTGTCCAATGTCTATTGACTAGTGATTTATAGATTGTGTCTTCTGACTAGTGTCTACTGTCCAATGTCTATTGACTAGTGATTTATAGAGTGTGTCTTCTGACTGGTGTCTACTGTCCAATGTCTATGGACTAGTGACTTATAACTTGTGTCTTCTGACTAGTGTCTAGTAACTGGCCTCGTGTGACTAGTGTCTACTGTCCAATGCCTATTGACTCGTGATTTATAGATTGTGTCTTCTGACAAGTGTCTACTGTCCAATGTCTATTGACTAGTGATTTATATATTGTGTCTTCTGACTGGTGCCTACTGTCCAAATTCTATGGACTAGTGACTTATAACTTGTGTCTTCTGACTAGTGTCTAGTAACTGGCCTCGTGTGACTAGTGTCTACTGTCCAATGTCTATGGACTAGTGACTTATAGATTGTATATGCTGACTAGTGTCTAGTAACTGGCCTCGTATGACTAGTGTCTACAGTCTAGTGTTGAATGACAAGTGTATTGGTCATGACCTTTCAATTTTAGGATATTTCTTGTTAAAAAATTACTACCATTCCTTCCATCAAAGACGCTTGAAAATACATGCGTACCTTTGCTCTTTAAAGTAAAAAGAGAAGCGTGACATTTCTCGTTTTAAAAGTAAATAAAATTGACATTCTGTATGTTGGATAGTACTATCCGGAGCAAATGTGTTTACATGGAGAGGCCTAGAATCGGAATGTTTCACACCTGCAACAGCAGTTAAAAATCAACAGTACATGTATACACCAACATTTGGTTCTAACCCCGTGCGACAATTACAAGTGACAAAGTGCAAGTACATCTCATCACTACAACCCCAGCGATTCGTGAAAGCACTCAAAATCTATTATGATGGGTAAAACAATGAAAAAATGCTTCCTTGTTCCGTTGCAGATACCATTATTTCTGTGGCCTTTACTTGTCACGAAATCTCTAGGTGTACAAGCAATATATCCGGTTGAAATATAAACCGTGAATACAGTGTAGAAGGTAATTGGTTTCATCAACCGAGAAGGAAGAACAGAGCCGCGAGTGTTACACACACAAACACTATAGTTACTTTCTGATGTCACGTGATTCTGAAACCTAATTGATGTTTTCTCTTCTGACTCCTTTAGTGCAAAGTTTTATTGATTTTAATTGAAATTCTGAAAATTGTATTTTCAACTAACTTTTTTTTCCTCCATGGTTTGGTTGTTGGACATAAACAAAAAACGATGATATGTTTGAGAATGTTGCTGAGAATAATAAAAATATACAAATAAATATAATGTTGCGAGCTGCGACATTTAGAAATATTGATGTTTCTGTTCTCATTTAAATTGTTTAATATATATAAATCTGTCTAGTTAACACATGGAATCAATAGATACACATTGTATGTATTGATCTGTATCATTGATACATATATCTTGTCTATATGATAGATACATCACAAATGGAGAATAGTTAAGCATTTAACTACTTTCAGTTGACATTCATGTTGACTATGAATGCCAAATGAAAGATGTTCTAGACTTACATGTATGTTATGACGAGTATTTACGTTGTAGTTCAAATAAGGGTATTATTGTTTAAATGTTTAAATATAAATAGAATAGCCATCTTCAGGGGAAAATCAGCGGTATGCATCGTTATGCGTATGACGTCATAGGTATGATGACAGCAACATATGAGTCATGACATTCATAGCTACATATATGTACAATGAATGCCATCTGAACGTGGTAGTGTTGTATGTATGTATACGGATGCACGGACAGATGCCGCACGTGACTTGACCACAGATGAAGGTTTTTTTCCGGAGGGCACTCGCAAGCTCGAGCGCACAGTTCCATATTTTCTCATTCGTAAGATGTGTCCTGTTTTGGTGCGACCCCTGTTGTTTACTTTAGGTACACTGCACCACTGGACACTGTGGGATTCATTTAAAGCACACATCATGACCAAATAAGGACATACAAAATGTACATGCTATTTCTGACATCAGATCGAGCATGCTGCTTCCGACATTAGATCGGGGCGTGCTCATTCTAACATTTTGTCGAACATGCTGTTTCTGGCATAAGGACAAAGTATTTACGATATATTCTAATTAAACAATGACCGCCATAGGTCGTAAACAGTACTCGTGTCCCGTGTAGGGAAGTAGGGCAGGCTAAACGATAGAGACAGAACTCATGAAATAATCACGTCCAAATCATCTGAGCTCTTCCGTGATCTTGGTCTTTTAAATGTTTTCTGGTTTCAACTGGTCGTAGAAAAAAACCTTACTTACGACTTTCTGGTCCTTTACGAGTTCGAAATGTCAAAACCTTCAACACATATTTTTATTGGTTATATTTAATCACACTGATTTCATTTAAGTATTTAATGTACTTCTTTACTTTAACTGACTAGTAGAAATTTATTGAAGTATCAGATGTAAAAGAACACCTTTAAATGATAAGACCATTGCCCAAGGTTAAAGAAAAAATCAAATCTGTTCTCGGTAAAATCGATTTTTAAGATATTCATACAATATAAATACTTTTTCAAGCACTATCTTATCTGCTAAAATCCTCTGCTTGTTTTAATCAAAGTTCAATTCTCAAATTTTAAAGTTCGTTTCTGTTATATAAACCCAATTTTCAGGACATATTTGAAACTTGACACTGAGCTGTAGTGAAGGCGGCTACAAGTGAACGACGACTGTATTGTTTAAACAAAACTAAAATAACAGCCCGAAGATGGAGCTTTAATGTAACCAATCATTGCCATGTCCTCCGCAGTACGAACCCCATTAAAACAAACATGGTAGAATAGTTGACTTCACAGGAAGTAGTTATCGCTAATGAGGGGCCTCGTCCTCACGATCCCAATAATTATGTAAACTATACACGTCACAAGCACTTTGGTAGCTATTCAACATTTGACCCTCGTCAATAAGAGTGCTCTGCGCCACAATTCTTGTCTAAAATACGTGTGCTCCATGTAAAACGTCTTGTCTGTAAGTGTGCTCAACGTCATGGCCACAGTCTGTTAGCGTGCTCCACGTCATAATTGATGTCGGTAATATGTGTGCTCAACGTCATGGCTCCGGTCCGTAAGTGTGCTCAACGTCATGGCTCATGTCCGTAAGTGTGCTCAACGTCATGGCTCATGTCTGAAAGTGTTGTCTACCTCACGATCTCTGTCTTTAGGTTGGTCCATGTCGCATTCCTTGTCTGTGATGTGTGTGCTCTACGTCATGGCCTCTGTCTGTCAGTGCGTTTAACCGCACAATGCAATCAGTATGCCGCTAGGATACGATCGTTGTATTTATTAAAATTATTCTATTAATTTCGCAAATCTTGTCTATTAGTTTGTTTTACGCTATTTTATATAAATTCCTCCCTCGCTATTATACAATTTAACCGAATACAGCTAAAGCAACAATGACATACATTGTATATGGGTACATGTACATATGTATATGCGTAGGGCTGCAACGATACGCTACGTAGCACGGCACGAAGCTTGCGATACGCTACGTGTCACGATGACTACACAGTGGACCACATATTTACTGAAGTATTAGAAAATATAGTTACATTTATTTTGAGTTTGATGAAAAAAAAAAAAAAACCAGTACTGTAAGTGTATCGTGATACAGGAAAACAAAAGAATTCTATACGATACACAAGTATTGCGATACGGCACGGTACGATATATCGTTGCAGCCCTGGTAGACGACCAAGATATGTACACTAATACAAATGTAGCTGCATGGAGTACGTATCGTGTTAATGTGCGCGTGTTCTGCAGGGATTGTATAGGTCAATTGCAATATGTTAAAGCATATAGCTTCGGCAGCTGAAGCATGGAATATTTCTCCCACACTCGACAGTGGTGACGCCTGCCGGCAAAGCTGATGAGAAGTAAATCGCAGGATACGTGTAATCTATGCATACTGCAACATGTAACCATTTCTAGGTGGTTTGCTCAAACTTTGGTTAATTTTACCCAAAACTGTTATAAATAGACCAGACCTGAAAGACTAGTTAGCAATACGTCGTATACCTGAACATGCATTTCTTCAAGACAAAACTATAAAACCGTTAGTTCATACATGCAGATTGGAAATTTAAACAGGATAGAAAATAAAAGCAAAATGTTCGTTTTCTTACGCTTTTCCGGACTGTTTTAGCCGACGCAATTTAAGGATTAGAATAGCGCGGTCGATAAATTCTGTAATTGTATAAGGACTTCAGTTACATAAAGTCGAACATTGGACCTAATTGTCTGAAGTCTCGCGAGAGTTGCCGGGATACTAGCCACCGAAATTTGTGTAGTTCAATTAATGCGTTGCTATCTAGACGGTTAGTTATCTAAACTCAGCTGGGGCTCTTAATTTTCAATTATCGATGTCTACGCGTCTTGTATTTTCTTCTCGGGGAGAGTATTTGCAGAACGGTTATTTCACCTAGGGACCTTCGGATCTGGAGTATAATCGCTGCATGGATAGGACATTAGAGCTTGTCTCGTGGTTTTGATGTTATGAACCATTAGACAACGTCTTTAATTTTGAGATTGATTTTCAATACAAAGTCTTAACTAAGCAATCTATATATATATAAACTTCGTTGATGTTACATTTGAAATAAGCAGTGATTCGGTAAGGGTATAACTTGACATTGGTGTTCTGGAAAATAATTGCATGTGTATATTATACACAAATGTATTTAATAGGCACGACGTTAATGCGACTGATATGTTGTTGGAATGTTTCACTTTTCCTGAGTGTGCCTTCGAACCGTCAATACTAGATTTTAAATTCATTAGTTACCGTGATTGAATTTACGGTAGTAAAATCCACTCTCAATTTAACACTTGAATCTACATAAAATCCCTTAAAAACAAGCCCATATAGATAAAGATTGTTAATTAGCGCTCGTTAAGTTGTTGTAGAGTGCGCATACTGGTTTAATTACCGTTAATCAGACGGAATGTGGGGAAAGGTATATGTCGGACCTCCACGTGTAAATAGACATTGATTTTACCACTCCGCCGGCTAATGTCGGTTAGAGGGTGTTCGAGATCTGTATAGTACCGCACACACTGTCTTCATTATCATAGCCTCCTGTTGGTTAGAGGTTCGATTCCGTGTCACATAGTTGCAGGGTCCTCACAAATTGATCGCATGTGTCGATCTGAGAGAGATTCGAGACACCTTATTATATGCCTGATATGAAAACGTTATTCGTTCTATACAATTAAATGTCAAAGATTTTTGAATACTGTATCTCTACGTGAAATTGGTCTATACCGAAAAAGTGTTTTTTTTTATTTTAATATGTGACCATTTCGCGGTACGTAGTTTTTAATCTGTAACCATTCAATGTCCTTTTAATGTATAAAGTTTTCTGCCCCTTATTATTGCTGTCAGGCCCGATATAACGTCACTGTTGATGGGCCGTAAGGCAGGAAACAAACTAACAACTAACTAACAAATTGGATGGGTATACGTCGTTCCGGAGAATGTTTATTTGTTGTGAATAAAACGTTTTAAAGCCTCTTTTTTTCAAGAATGTTTGTGTTCATAACTATTTTTCTGTTGAAGGTCCCTCGGATCCCATCCCTTGTTATTTTGTAGAATGTTACATATTGTAACGTGCCCAGTATACGTTGTAAACACACACTTTCACTTCACCAAATACGGCCAAGGGGTCTGGATTTACAAGCTGAATCATTGTAAGGGGGTGGGGGAGAGCGAGGTAGGGGGGAGAAGTATAGGGGCGGGGGGAGGCCTGATAAAATATCTCCACATTGAGGTATATTTTTCTTGTGCGCGTGCCGATAATGAAAATGTGATGGAGCCAAGAAAAACGATGAACGATAAAACGAAGCTGTCCCGTAATGAGAAGTGCAGGGACGTGCACATTTATTACCGCGCGTAATGTACATACGCCTGTTACAATCAGCAGCATGTCTACCATTGTGCAGATAAAGTTACATCTTTAAGAACGGATGAATCATACGAAACGAAATGATCTTACATCTTTCTGCTATTCACTCTGTTTTTATAATTTACTAAAACGTTTCGGCATAAAGGTCTTGTGTTACTTTGAGATGAACAGCATCGGATATGCTGTGCGACGCGCATATTTCTGCACGTGCGCTCCCATTTCCGTCGCGTGTTTGTTAATGTGAGGGTTCGTGATGGCACTGCCACATGAGCGGCCCTGCCGTGCTGTGATATATTGCTCCATTCTCCTATTTTAATCTATTCTATAAATCTCGGCACGGATACGATCTCGTAAAGCTTCGAAGTTATTGTGTATGTCTTGAAAGTGTCATTTTGTGCACGTGAGATGTAGAAATAGTTCTATATATTTATAGGAGGTTATTTAAACTGTAATAAAAGGTTGCTTTCATTTTTCAATTGTGCTTTCTACGAAACCCAAGCAAATTCCCTTATTGTTAGTTTCATAAAGAGTAATTTCGTTCATTTGCTCGTGCGTAACTACTGATGGGACATGTCGCCAAAACAGGCAATTCAAGCCTTGTCCAAAACAACATGCAGAAGTCACGAAATCACATCAAACAGCAATCCTTTACTTCATGAGAAATGCTTTCCTAGACATGAACAGTGTCCAAATACTTACATTGTAGTTTAGCACGCGGGGATGATGCCTTTCCTTTAGGATGGACTTGCGGCTTGCGACGCCATACATTGTTTCGTACGTGCGTACATACTCCCTTATATTATCAGGTTTTCAATCTGTTTAACAACACTAGAACATGTTTTTTTATGTGCAACATGTGTAATAATACTTAAAAAATGAAACGTATCATTTTAACGTTTATGATGGTATGTAGCAATAAATGTTATTCCAACAAATTGATGCACGGCTCAGATGTACAATATAACAAAAAAGTACACGTTAGAGAATATATTACTTTTTCGTGTCAAGAGGTGTAGGATAGGGGAATTTCAACGAAGGGCTCTCACATAGGAAGAAACCCGAGGCTTTCCGAGTGTTTTTGCCCCAATTTGAAAATTCCGAGGGTAGACATTTTCTTCCCGTTTGGAAATCAGTCGCTAAAACCACTTGTTGATGACGTCATTGAGGTACAGTGTTCCAGTCAAATGCTCACGCTTTAATATAATGTTATTCGAACGGTTTACATTTTGCGCTGATATTCTGACGAAAAAAATATGAAGTGTTCTGCGGTATATGAATAGTATCCTACAGATAAAAGCTAGACACTGTTTTTTTGTCATCGCTAAAAATGTTGAAGTACAGAAAAGATATTCATCACACGGGGTCGCATGCATTTCGAGTCCTAGCGAAGACACCCGTACATTTTTATACCTGTGGAGACACAGCAAGCGAAAACGTGACGATGCTTCTAAAGTCTTAGATTTAAATACTGCTGTGATCCAGTGCTGTCGCGTTAATTAGTGCTAACTGGTTTGATCACGATTCTCTCTTTTAATACGGTGTAGTGTAATCTAGGTCTCCGACGATTCTTATCACTTCCTCAGTTTAATTTGTTGTATAGGTTCTTATTGCGCTGGTTCCCTGCAATCTCCGTTATCAGCGCTGTTAATCATGTTCCAAGAAGAAATAACGATAAATTCGCCTTGTACCAGTAATCGGTCTTTGTATTTATCGAAGAAGTTTATGTGCGTCGTATCTCAGCGGTGGGTGGGAGAAATTATACCAGGTCGTGTAGAGGATGTGGATCAACCTACGACGTAGTCTATCAAACACTCATAAACGTTTCGTCCCTGGCTTGCTGTAGACACGTACGATGCTATGCTGATGTGTATTGCTACAGTTAGCGTTCAGCACCAGAAGACAAGCCATCACAACTTGAAATATGTTTGTACATCCAATACAAACTTAGCATTGGGAGTATTACACACGAATGGTATCAATATCATTAACATGGAAACGAAATAAAACGTTTTTTTAGGATAAATAAGACAATAAAATACCCTATGATTAAGGGGCTTGGTAGTAATTGGGTTGGGTTGAGTTGTGGTTAGGGGTTAGGGTTTGGGGCTGGGAGTATTGGGTCGGATGAGAGAGCGTGTCGACAAAGTAAAAGTTACACATTCAAAAGTTTGTCCGATCGGTCCATAAAATCATTAAGAATACAAGGTGTTCTTGAAGACAGGTTTTACTGTATATTATGGGATGTTCCGTTGTCGGTAAAGTCAGGTTTCATAGTAAATTACAGGATGTCGGTAAAACAACAAGGTTTTAATGTACATTGAGGGATGTCCCGATGTCAGTAAAGGAAGGTTTTCCTGTACACTACAGGATGTCCTTATAGTCAGGTGTCAGTAGAGTCAGGTTTTTGTTCTGTATATGAAAGGATGTCCTGAAGTCATGCATGTATGTCGTTAAAAACAGGCTTTAATGTATAGTCAGGTGTCGGTAAAGACAGTTTTCACTCTACATTACCCGTCAGATGTTACAAGCTGTTTTCAAAATTAAATATCGGTAAAGGCTCTTTCCACTATTCTCACTTTCAGAAATATGATCCTGAAACTTCCTAAACTCTCCTATAATATCGGGATTTCGGATTAGCATGATTCCATTGTAAAATTAGATCACGAGCGCCGTCTGGTGCCCTAGATTACTCATGTCTCGCTGAATGTTTAATTACTTGACCAATACAATACATTGATTCAATATTCAGACGGTCTGAATCATATCGGCAGGTGTTCCGCGTGGATACAATCGTTTCAAGCGGTCAGCTAATATCCACCATTTGCATATCAACGAATTGTGTAAATTTCGGATCGATAACTCAATAGTAACGAAACGAATAAGAACAAAAGAAAATGACACAACAACCGCGACCATCTGTTGCTTTGATGACGAGGCGATAAACCAAGTGATGTTGAATGCTTTGACTCCTAAACGTCACATAAAATATGTAATGTGGAATAATATGGCTCCTTAACGTCTCATAAATCTGTTACATTTGGTACCACTTCTGTGTTTTGCGGTCTCGCCTGTTGCCCTATATATTCCAGCGCACCCGTGCCTCAGTGTTGGTTTTGGTATTGTCGGTTCTTTGTTTTAATACTGGTGTATGTTGTCAAACTATATCGCCCGTCGGTCATGATTTAGTTACCTAATACCTCAGCTTTGCAAGAAAATGATGTACTTTGATGCTGATGTTTCTTTTAAGATTTTATACAAATGGATGATGTTGGAATAAACACTCATCAAATAATCATTCGATGTAAAAAAAAAAGTTGTTTGATTCATTGTGACGTCACATGCGCGTGAAGCTTGTCCGACATAAAAAGATTTGACAGAAAGATTTTCAGGCGATAAATTAATGATGGATGGGAGATTGTAATGTAATGGCATTGCCTCGCTCCCGACGTCATATTCATTATGGCGTCCTATTGGTAACTGCTATTCAAGGTTAAGCCTTTTCGTTCATTCGAAACACATTCACAAGATTTTTGAATTTGACATCCCTTGATACTTTTTTTTCATTTTATTCAAAATGTGATAAAAAAACAAAACAATATAAAGATCTAAATAGTTCAATATGTAGAACGAATATTCTATAATATCAAGCTATTTACCCAAATCGATGAGATACTGATTGAATTCATCAGGGAACAATGGTTTTCTATACATAGAACTAAACTGCTATGTGCGGTCTAGTGTTAGACGTTTTTGTTTGGTAGTTTGTATCCTCTCAGATGACTCAATGGCGCCAGTGTTAAGATGTTAGAAAAGAGAAGATGCGGGTACTTTACCCGCTAGAAATACAAGTTTAATAGGCATAGCTAAGCTTATGGAAGCCCATTGCTCTGTCATTTAGGACTAGAGAAGGAATAGTCAACCTGACAAAAATAACAGGCATAATATGAACTTCTTTATTGTATATTAATATGTACTCATACGCAGGTACAATCTAATGCCATAACTGGATAGGGAAGTTCTTGAAAGTAACTGATATCAAGCTTGATATATACATGTATGCTATAGGAACCCAGTGGGCACACTACGTCTGGAGAACGTCCGGAAAACGTCTTATTCTGGTCACAACGTCCGCGACTTAAAAGCAACATTGTGAGGACGTCTTTTTCCAAACGTCTGTGCAACGTTTGCAAATGACGTTGTAGTAACGTTGTACTAAAGTTACTTTACTAACTTTACAGTAATTATGATCAAATCACCTAAAAAAAATGCGAATACTTTATTGTTTGTATGATCAGTATAAAATACAATGATCTTAGCGAGGCGATTGAGAAAAACTGAGATGTATGCGGGAATTATTTACTTTAATATAATAAACTAGATATTAATTACTGTATATAACAAGATATTTCCATAGACAGATCTTTTTTGAAATATTGCATTTAAAAATTGTAAGTACAAGAACTGACATTTCAAATATTTAGAAATATTTCATTATCAATACCCAAAGCAAGGGGTCATCGGATGTTGATATTCTTATTCGTCTAGAGGACTACATTTTGCGCGGTGATATTGCGTACTGCGTCTAACCCGTTTCAGTCACAAATGATCTTACACCAAACACTAATCATGATCGCAATTTATTTTGCAGGGGTTTGACTGACAATAAAGATATAATACTTTACAAAATTGTACACTGTAAGAAAAGAAAAGCAACGATTGTCCTTAAATCTATTTCGAGACAACTATAAGAACGATATTCATGTATACAGAATTACTACACGGAATGAAGATCAATCAATTTTCTGTTGATGCAGTTCCAGAAAGCTATAACAGCGTCCTAGATGTACGTATTTAGATATGAACTTTTAAACCCACGATTCCTCATCTACGTACAAGGATTATTACTCAGGCGGGCTCTCTTGGGACTCCATAAACTCGACCCGTGCATGACGCGGTTTTGGACGAAGTGTTTCTTACCGTGGGTATTGACAGGGGTGTTATTCGTAATTATGCAGACTGCCTGAGTCATAAAGCCAGACAAATAATCAACCTATTGCAGGACCCACATCTTCAGGACGTCCAGTGTCAGGACCCTTCAGCGCCATATTTCATATTTAAACAACTTCCGGTGGCGTCGCCCGTCATTATGACAAGTATCCATTTTGAGGTGTAACTATCGACGAGCATCGCTTATTGCCATGTAGAACTCTTCAGATTAAAAGGTTATTGAGTAGAACAAAGCGCTCAGTTCGTCGACACGGTCGTTTTACAGTAACAAAACACCTGACTAATGTCGGCAGGACAAAATTTGGAGAACAATATTTATAGGCGGCGCTTATCGTGTCTCCTTGTCTCTCCGTGTGTTCGAAACAAAACGGTTTCCGGGTTGTAAATTTAGAACAATTAATCCCTATGTAAATGAAATTTAGAGGAATTATGTCCCTAGGAGAGGGGCAATGGCTGTTCTTTTCAGGGTCACTTTGTCAGGGGAACGGTGGCTATAAATAGACTCAATTGTTATGAAAACGTTGGTTTCCGACGAAGACCTCGAGCTATTGAGATTGGAAATTATAGGTCAAAATTAATGCTCACACTAGCTACAAAAAGATATAAGTTTTGTAAAAAAGTTGATTTCCAGATGGTACTGCATGAACAATACATCAGATCTATACTAAATTTAATCGGATGCTGCCTATTGGAAAGTGATATAAGTACCTCTTTTGATTTTGAGAGAACTTAGTGACAAATTAAGACCAAGGCCACTACGTATAGACTTGGACTTAAATATGTAATATGTCCATGTCTGGAATTTGAACAAATGTAAAATTTCCATTATTTTATGGCGTATATGCCATTATACCGGCCTAATCGCTTAAATCGGGTAGCATATGTCTTTTTCGAAATGCTTGGTATTCAAACCAATTTGCAATTATTTCGTTTTTGACTTCACTACATGTAGTTATCACATAACTTCCTCGTCCATACAATACACAATGCCATAAAAATACCACCAGTACTAAGTTGTTGTTAAACATGACGTCGCACTAACCTTCATTTGACTTTGACGGTTACCACCTACCAAAAAATATATTCCGTTTGTCCTATGAGTATAATGTTTCATCGGACACTCCTTGTAGCAATTCTTCTTAAGAAATCTGACCCACTTTTAGTCTGATGTTTCATATAGATTAAAATTTTCTAATCTTTAGTAGAGTAAGGTTTTAACGATATCTATTTCTTTATTGAATTACATATATATTACATGCATGAAGTATTTTGTTTCGTTCACAATAGTTGGGTCAAACATGTAGGTCAGGTATGTGTTGGTTATTGTGTGGTATGTTGACAGGTACACCGCTCCCACGATATACATTGGGGCTTCTAATACCACCACAAAAGAAATTGTAGCTTAAGTGAGTTTAAACATCTTTTATTGTACAAATATACAAATGGATTGGACAAGTTATTTCAACTAAATATAGTCCTCTCCTCAATACATATGGTAAAAACATTGTATATGTTTAAAACATTTGAAACTTTTTTTACCTGCATGACAATTGCTTTAATACATTATTTCGAAAAAAAACCCGTACAATGCGGACCTTCTATCAAAAGGTAATAAGGTGAAGTGAACAAAAAAGATACCTAAACAGTGAGAAATAATACCACCTGGCCAGGCCGGAATTCGAACCAAGGACTTTCGGTAGCAATTCGGTCATATGCTTCTTTCTGTACCAACTGAGTTATACATGATCTGTTCTATTCTTAAGAGTTTTTCTAGCAGTGGGACAACTATTCTTAAATACTCAAATATCAAGATGTCGGTTTATACAGAATTCGATTAGGACAGATAACTGGGACAATATGACTTGTAGCAATTAGCTTTGACAACAACTGTATGGTTGCGTTTTGACCCTATATACTCGTCTGTGTTGTGAAATAAATATATTTACATAGTCTTTATCTATAGTATATATTATGTATAGATACATATTCGCGTATGGATATTTTTCATAAATTTTCCCAACGCAAGAAACGCGATCATTTTTACCCCGCGACCATTCCCGTTTCAACTTTTACAGTAAACACTATAGCGCCATTGTAACCTTGCATTGAGTAGGAGTGGCTATCAGTACAATGCGATGTGGTTTAATTGTAGAGAAACAGTAAGGATTAGGCGTTGTGGTTCCCGGCAACAATACATTGCTACGACATAGCTTCTATCTATTGGGTCTCCAGCGGTCACAATCAAATAAATACTTATTTTCTAATAAAGTCTGAGAGTTCGGCCTTCAGAATGATGTTGCTTTCCCACAAGCCATCGAATCCAATCCCATTTCATGCCGTGTGCCAGACGTACAAAAACGAGAAGCATTGGTAAGATTTGATTATGTGAGAAAAAGTGATTATGAATCAATTGATGGGTTTATAACGCCATGACCGCGGGTAATGTTCCACCTGTTACAAGCGCTCCATTGACCTTGCTCGTGCCATTTTGTTTTATCCGTTAGGGGTTTGACAAGAGCGGACCCGGCTAAACAGATCGTGTATCGCCACTAATGGTTGCTTGTAATGAGGGCGTACCTGCATGTTTTTTCGTCCAATTTGTGTCGTTCATCTTAAACATTTATTCTCCATTTCTTGCGCAGAAATAGAGGTTTGATTTAGAGTACATGCCCCAATCATCACTCAATTCTATTTTTATGATGCGAATCTTATTAGATGTAAGTAATTCAATCAATTTAATTTTTGTTTTCGAAGGTTGCGACGGTGCGGTTAAAAAGTTTGAGTAAAACCGCCCTACACATCTATTCCCCCACATGCTTGTGTTAGATAGTCGTAAATGTTGAGTGTCTAATTTGACCAATGATAAGACTACTTTCAATTCGTTGTTTCATGTACAAATACCGTCACAGGGGCAATTTTTGACATATATCAACTCTATGGGGTTGTTCTGACAAATCTTGATCCACTTCACGTTGGTGTTTTGACAATAATCTGCTTCATTTAGAAGCTTTGCATATTTTATACTTCATGCTTCACAATGAAGTGGACATTTGTTCAACTTCGCCATGATGTGGAAATTTTTGAAACATCATAGTGCAGTTGATTTTTGGTAAAACTATTTACGTCATTAGGATGTTTGAAAACTATTTCCGTTATGGGAATGTTGATGTGTATCCGGTTCATGGCGATGCTTGATAAATATCCACGTTATGGCACGTTCTATTTAATGACGTGCCAGGTTTTTTCTACTCGGTAGTGAAGAGGTCGTAAAACCACTCAAACAAACAGACAAACCACAATTTAGTGGTAGAGGAAAACCGGAGTACCCGGACACAAACCACTGACCAGTGGCCAGAACCTGGTGCTTACCTCACGTAGAACTCGAACCCGTGACCAAGTGGTGGAGGGCTAGTTATCGTGGACGGCCAGCCACCATAACCACCGCGGCCCTACCTGGCGACTGCCACACGTAGGTATCGAACCCACGACCACGTTTTAGGGGGCTAGTCATCGTGGACGATCCGACGCCTTTACCACTCGGCGACCAGGGCCTAAAAAGTATGAATCAGAACGTGCCATAAATGAGAAAATTATCAGTTAAGAACGCAACTTATTCATTACTTCCAGACTCCTGGTAGCTATCATGGCGTTTAAGTATATATACGGGAATCTAAGGCCGTTGTATAAGTATTTTTTGAAGGACGGCCATATTACAAAGTCTGGACCTGAACTAGAGGTAATTTCAGTCTCTTATAATTTCATATTTTGATATAATTTTCAAATGTTTCAGTTATACACCATAAAAATTCGGCAGATATTTGTCAGTATGCTACATGTAAATATTTGATTATAATTATACATGTTTCAAGTCACGAAAGGTATGTATACATGTGCCAATGATATATTTGATACCAGTAGTTACAACATAATTCATAACACGGGATTGGAATTATATACATACATGCAATTTCTTTTGAAAATGAGTACATTGTTCATTGGTTGTGAGCGATAATACATTTTAAGAGGAAAACATTTTAAAATATTCCCTAAAGAGATTAATCAAGAAAAGTGGTAATTAAAATCGAGTTATAGATAAAGAGTTTCAAGACATAAATTAGCATTAAAATTAAAGCGGTATCTTTTTTTATGGCAACAGATGTTTACAATCTATTTCGGATACAGATAATTTCATATATACCGTAAATAACATAATTCATGCTCCTTAGAAATATCGATCAATGGTACCGTAAATAACATAATTCATGATCCTTAAACATATCTGTCAATGGTGTATTCGAATTTTCAACAAATATTGTATTAATTATATCAAGTGGACCGCTGTTCAAATCATTAATAAAACAATTATTACGAATATCAATTGGGGCAGTGTATTAGAATAACTGTAAAGACAGTGTATTAGAATTGTCAGTAAACACGATGAAGAACAAGAAATTCTTGTTAATCATTATATCCTACATCCTCGATACTCCCGGGGTTACGCTTACCTTTTCTCTCTGTACCCCTTGAATATGTCATGAAAAAATCGAAGGCTCATAGTGCGCCACATTTGTAGATGAGACAAGAAGACTAGTTTGATCCTTTGATATACATCAAAATAATCTGTCGGTCGCGTAACGGTAAAATTGACTGGCTTTGAAGTCGCGCGTCGATCCTCTCTCATCTTCAGAGCAATTGGTCAGGTTTCTTTTTACCTGAGATCAATTAAATAACAAGCCAATTGCCTTCAACTTTACAATGACATATTCCAGGGGTGCAGAGAGTGAGAGTTCCGGGAGTATCGAGGATAAATTTACCATTAGGATATCAAATATAATTGAGAAAAACAAACAATAAAATATTATAATCACAATAAATGTAAGATTCGATGCCGAAAGCCAACCAAAGAAAATATTTATTATTGCATTTGGCAATTTCCTTTACTTAGGACTTGCAAGGTGAATTTTGACGTATAAAAAAATGATACCAGTCCAACAGGTTAATTTAATTTTTACTGTCAGATCACTTATATTATTTTTGATTAATTCTGATAAAACTCGGAATAAAAATTGTTCCACATGAAATGAGATTTTGAGGCTCGATATAAGACTAGTTTTTGAACTGGATAGGCTTTCCAGAATAAAGGTATTCTTTTAGATCTTAGTAGATGGAACACTTTTTGTGTTTTTTTAAATAAAACTCCAAATTTTATTTGATAATTTGTTACAAATGCTGTGATTCGTTAGTAGTAGTTAGTTTTGGCCGCTCATGTGCTGTTTACAATGTAAGTACATTTTCCCTCGTTCATACTTCCATGAACCCTGGAAAAATCTAGATCCTATGTATAAAATGTGTCTGACGCATTTCCGATTTGACGCATTTGGAAACAATAACCAACCATTTAAACATTTAGTATACATGTACCTATGTATTGTATATTATAAAGAAATAAAGATAACATCATTTAAAACATGTAGGATACATGTACTTGGTATATTATAAAGTCTTTCCTGAATGTTATGCATAAATCGTTCACTATTTGAAACCGAACCACCCTTGATAATGCTATTAGGAGAGGCCTTGCTTTTTATCTATACAATTACATGTATATCTTGGTGGTCGCAATGTTATAAATATAGCCACGTAGGTATTTTATTCCCGAGCCGAATCAATCACACGCATTTAATGCCCCTTTATTGACTAAATTCCAAGATTCGTATATCGACTACAGAAATTTGATAACATGCTTTTATTGCAGAAAATTCCAAGGCTTTATAGATCCCTGTGATAAATGAGACTGCTGGTTTTTATTGTGGTATCTTTTCAGATTTTCGTCGCCATTTTAACCGATGGTTTGTCAAGCTTTGTCTGCAGTGCTTTGATCTCCATTGGTCGATTAGCTTACATTTAATCAATACTAAAGCTTCCTAAATTCAACGGGTTATTTTAACCATAAAAAGTTCTATCGCTTCGCCATTGCCCTGTTTTATTTAAAACGTATCCTATTTTAGGAAACAATATATTTTTTAAATATCAGCTGCAGGATCCAAAGCTAATGAAACCAGTACCAATGACGTCACATATATGAAGCTGCTGATATCACATATTTTTAATACGTGAATTCCTTGATGGAACGTGATACACATTTCATGTAACCAATCAATGATAAAACTGTTTACGCGTTGACCACAATTATAATAGACGAGGTAAGTTAGCGGCGCGGATAGCTCTGTAAGCCGCTAAAGCTAGTCCGGACCGGCACACCGGCTAGACAATTACAATTAATATGTGTAGGAGGATCTGGGGATTCCTCAGAGAGTTGTTTGTAAACGTGTTTGAAGAATGTTTGGATAAAACGTTTGTTTTAGGTAATGGTTATTAGAACTATGTTTGAGGAAACAAACATAGTTATTAATTGCAACGTTGTGCATGATAAGAGTGCTATATTTGAACAAATTTTGAAGACGTTTTTGGTCGATATTTCATCGTTATTTGCAGGTGACAGAGTTATGATTTAGTGAACTTTTGCGAGGCTTTCGTTTCTATTCGCTCTTATGAATTCACCTATCCTTTGTACCGTAAAAACCGCGATGATAACACTACCGCGAAAATAAAACCCGTACGCGCAGTAATCCATTAACTCATACATTTATATGGTTTAACGTCAGAGCAACGTGTGGTGATGACGTTATAAATAAGCGCCAATGTTCTAAACCGCACAAAACCCGTCAAATATAGACCATTCTAACACGATTCGTTTGCAACGCGTGTTTTGATTGGATACGGACCATGTTCTAATCTGCGATAGAATCATGATCAATCGTGTTAAGCTCCTCTCATCGCACTTAAGCCACGCCCCGTTTCTAACCGTCAAGTTCGCCTCTTAGCGAAATCCCGCTGAAAAGGCTAGTAGGCAACAGAACAGAAACGACCGATGAAATCCATTTGTTGAATGAATTAAAAAGTAAAAAGTACATATTCCTTGTTCTTACCTCTATTTAATACTGAAACGTTCGTTCCATCCGTGTGAAGGCATCTATTTAGATCCGAAATCAAATGAAACATTTTACATCTGTCGTATGCATCTACACAAAACTCTTCACAAATCTATACAAATAATCACCGATTTTGTCGATAAACACAGATTGGTATGCATACTGACATGGAAATGTAAGAACTTGGTCAATATTAATCCAAATGTGTGGTATGAACTTTGGTAACAGGACGTTCACGAACAATCCAAATATTCCGCCTCGTCAACATACAGATCGAGCTCTCGCCAGTATGGGCGGGGCAAAATGACCGACTTTTGAAAGCTTCTTTCCGATTGGTCAGTCCGCTGCAGAATGATACGTCGCCAGTTCAGGTCACAAAGTATTTTTCTACGTACTTTTGTACAAGGAAATACAATGTTTGTTAAGATGTGTTAGAATGGGGATAGTACGTTGTTTTTCGTGTCTATACTGGCGATTAGAACATGAAATTTGGTTTAAACTCGAGACCGATAAACCCAAAATGTTCTAATCGCCAGTATAGCCACTCAAAACAACGTACTATCCCCTAATTGAATTTAGCGGCAATCCACCTTGAGCTGCGCTCACTTTGTAGAACACAATTACCGATCTTGACGGTTCCATGACGTGTACAAAAGACGCTGCAGATTTTTTTAATGATTAAATTAGCAAAAGTAAGAGAGATTTAGATTGCTAGACAGACTACCTGTAACGCAGCATTCTGCATAGCAATTAAAACCACTCCCATGGAAATAATTTGTAATTTTAACACGTCACGTTCGATGTAATTTGTATGCTTTCATAAACATTCTTTCTTGAATGCACGTATATTTCTGTTCTGAAATTAAATCCGAAACAGCGTTAGTGAGCTGCAGGCAGTTATCATCATATTTTGTATTTATATTATACCATTTTAGTTGTGTTTTTTCTTCATTACGGGAAAAAACTTCTATTCTTGTCACGTGATCGATAACTAAAAATATTTTGTCGTGTTACTTAAATAACAATGACACACGTGCAATGTTACGTATCAGGCTGATGAATATTCATCAGATTACTATGATAACTTACCAACTGGAGAGCTGTAAGTGTAAGCCAATCATGTTACTTGGTTGGTTTCTATGTCATCACCGTGTTTCGTTCTAGCGAAGGTGTCAATGTAATCCGTCCAAGGCCGTGGAAACTATTCTAGAGCACACATCGCATGTTTTAATTTGATAATCTGTATGGAAACGCTTGATTATTACGTAAGATTTATCAGATTTCGAAGGTTAGATTCTCTGCTCGAACACTTTTTTTTGCAATGATTCGATTTGGAATTTGTTACTTAACGGTTAAGATTCTAACTTACCGACCATAGGTGTCGTGCAGAACAAATAAATTATAAGACGGGTACTATAGGTACATGTATATATACCACTCCATACAGTTAGGTGGACAAAATTGTAGAATGCAGGCCACATGTGCCTCTTGATAGAGTTGTTTGCACACCCGATCTAACCTGCTGGAACCCGGATGTCCAATGTTACAGTTATGCAAACCAGAACTAAGGTGATTGACCTGGGTGTTGCTTTATACAGCTAGGCCGACTAGTTCTCAGTTATTGAACACTATGTTTTGTCCAATTGTACAAGTATCCAGACCAGATCTTCGTTTATTCACCCTGGTAGTCCCGTTTTACAGCTGCGTAAACCAGGTATGAGTTGATGGACCGTCGGTGTCTGTTTGTACAATTAGGCAGACTATACCTTAGTTGATGGACACTGAATGTCTTTTTGTACAAATGGTCTGAGAAGTTGTGAGCGGATGGTCCCCATATACCTCCATATACAGCTAGTCATGCTAGAGCATAGCAGACACGCTGTTAGTTTGGTTATATTTTGTTTAACGTCATCAACTAAGGTCATTCAAAGGCGTGGACAAACTGTAGGTATCACTTTGTCCAGCTATACAGACCAGATCAAGGAGTCGGTTCTTGTATGGTTTTGTCTATACAGTTACACATACTGGAACTGATATTAGTGGTATACCGTCGTACATTTTTACATTATATGAACATACTATTTTATTCGTTGCCTTCGATCTAATCTTAGCATCTCGAACCGTCCATAGTCACCCGAGTTTATATCACACAAAAATGCACACAAAGTGAAACTAAACTGGAAACAACCCAGTTTGGAACCAACCCGGTTTTGATACGCGAACATATGTGTGTAGAAAATCGAGTTGGTTCGGGCTTGTTCTTTTTTTTCTTCTTTTTTTTTCAATATTTTTATAGCGTTATTTTCTTTCATCTTGGTCTTTCATCTTAGCCCATTGACTGATTACCGTGCGGTCCATTTAAGATTCCCTGTGTCCACCCTAGTTTTCCGTACACAGAGTAACCTCCCCTTAATTGAGCTTTGGCTATTACTGTAACCGGTGCTAGCGTTTCACGGACGCTCAGTTGGTTAAATATCACTATAATGATCCGAGGCCAAGGGTACGAGTCCCGGTTGGCTGCACTGTACTTTACACTCATTTATCCATATTACGGTACCTTTTTTCCAATAAAAGTGCTAGGTTCGATTTTCTTTTAAGAAATAATTTATCAAAGCTTAAGTCATGCCTGTAAAAACTATCCAATAACTAGTGACAGTGTTTGACAGTGCAGAGATCCTGAAGCTGTACTTATATGTATAACGATTTATGCATTCTTAGATCTGTTGAAAAAAATGGCGTGTTGTTGATTCAATTTTCCCGTCGTCACAAAAAGGTAACCAAAATATTTTTATTTAGAATTGATGGTTATGACGTGATCTCATTAAAACTGTAACAATACTCGCATTGTTTACCCTACCTGAATGAATTATGAAACCTGATTACAACACATTTCAGACAATCAATGTCTTCTCAGAACGTGTACATTTTATATACGAATGGTAACTTTTCTTCAAGAATTTATATTTATTGTAAATTTTCTAGATAATTCACACTAAAAACTCGCACCTTAAACTTACAGTTTTAGTTCTTGAAATGTTAAACGGGCGCTTTTGAATCTATACATTTGTGATTTCGGCAAACAAATAGCAAGTTTGTAGCTTTGTGCACACTCCTTTTTCAAGGGTATATGGAGGAATTAGTTTAAGGCAATATTTGTGTTTTATATATTTTATATCCTCGCTACGTAGTTTGGGGACTTGAATCTGGTTGTTTGTCTGTTCGTCCGTTTTTCTGTTCATTCATATGCCTGTTTGTTGACAAATGTTTAGCTTCTCTTCTCTTGAAATACTAGAACTGTATCGAGATCTAAGTTATTGCCATTTTCTTACATCGTACCTATTGAATAAGCCTTTGCATGCATTATGTTCTGTTTTCCCTTTTCATCGATTATACACTGTAACAGTTATTTTTTAACTCATTCACCCCTGAAATTTTATAATAAACTATTCCAACATTTGAACTGGAATAATTCAAATGTGTCTTTAGGGGTTACATGTAGCTAACATATTTCTTTGGTTTACATCACGTTGTACCCTAAATCGGAACTCCTCGGCCGATTCGGTCATCTACGATGGAAGGAACTGTAATCGGGGCGAGGTGTTCCGAATGGTCGTACCCTGTCCTACACTATTGGGGTTTTATAACCACATCCATGACGTCACTTCCTTTGGCAAACAAATAAACGGTTGCTACTTTATGTTGATGAAATCCCCCAAAAAACTGGCACGTTAATAATACGGACGTGATCCTGTCACGACCTTCTCCTGAAATTACCCCCTTCCTGTACTATTTTTCCGGGAACTACTCCTCCACCGAACTAATCAATTGTTGATTGGGTTTCCGCTTAATGAGCGTCAGGTTTACTGCAGCGTTCACTAAAACAGCGCGTGTTGACATGGTAGAAAAAAGGATATAAATACAACGTAATTGAATCACATACTCATGATTACAATACCATATAAGGAGTGTTCGTCTGCGTTTCCTTTTTCACACGATCGAGCGATCGTAAGTTTACACACGCGCGCAGATTTTCGTTAATACAGATAGATATTTATTTCTTGTATAACGCGTCACATTGCTTGCTATCCATGGTGTAGTATAGGAAAACTAGACCTTTATTTTTAACATTATTTCATTTATTAGGCTTAGGAACATTCAGTTTTCCACTCACTAAAACACAAATATCCTTCCGAGTTACATTATTTTTGTTTGTTTTATCTGACAATTGTCGAACCTGATTGTTTGTCAAACTAAGAGAGACATTGTTCTACGTGAAGGCTTGCCTGTACATTTTTCATTGTCAGAACTATGAGCATGATTGTTCCCATTTTCTGAATCCATTACAGTAGTTAAAATTCTATAGACAGCACGCAATGCTTATCAGAACACCAGCACTTTTAAAAATCTTTTTAAAAGCCTTTAAATAAATCACAATCTTCTAACAAATATGTATACCACGACATGCACAATTTTTACTTTTAACGAGACCTTTCAGGTAATCAAAGGAAAGAAAGTCTGTGTTTTTACGCTTTGTTTTACCGCGTTACCGTAAATATATTTTGTACTATTGAATAAAGCGTTTTTGAGAAGCGTTGCTACGACACAGATACGTCTCTGAAACGGGCGTTCGACGCGTATACAAACAAGTGCCTTATGTGTCTAGAAATATAATCATTGATACACAGAGAATACAGTCTATTATGCACTTTATTAGGTAAAATTAGCAGTGTGTTGTTGGTCAGTTATTTGACCATTGATCTCTACATTCGATCCGTCTGTCCACGATGTGAATCAGCAATGCAATGGCCACGATAGATATGTCCCGAATGTCTGGGCGTTTCTCCGCAGTATTTTAGATGTGTATCAAGGTTCTCCAACTGTATAAATACATGCAATATTGATATATTGTGTAAATAACGATGTGCTACGGCTCTTACCAACCCTTAAATCTATACTACATTGTGTAGCTGCGAATGCAAAGGTGTTCCGAAACCTTCAGAGTATTTCTACAAAAATGGGGGAAGAATGCGACGGAACTGGACTGGGTCGATCGTAGGCGACCCGGTAGTCAAATTGGTAGAGTGTCTGTTTAAAAATCGAATGGTCTCTGGTTCAAATCCTGGTCTGGCCATGCATTTATGTTTTCTCCTCTTACCCATCAAATAAAAACCTTTAATATTATTTCTTCAATTTGTGAAGAATGATAAGGTAATATAGAGTTCCTTAATTCCAAAACAATATAACCGCAGTATTATTTAAAATGTCTTGCATCCACTTTAAGTGCGTGTTTGCTGGTAGACTGCGCAATTTCAACTTATGGTCACCCTATAAAATAGCATACATGTACTAGTATAAGCGAAAAAATGGACTTTTTCAACTTACATGGTGTATCTCGAATTGAACAGCGGATTGATTCTCACTTAGTTGAAAGCCAAATATTTTCAGTTGGGCTATCGGTATTCATTTTCATCACTGAATCGACCGGCAGTATATATTCGTAGTATCGCCGATTTCTCGTTAAATCTCTATCCCTCCGTTATTTAGACTTAATCGACTCAACATGTTTGAATTCAATGTAATTACAGCCTTTGATACATAAACATGTAACTGTCGGGATCTATTTTACAGATCAGCGTCAGTGAAATGTATGCAGTCAATGTAATTAAAGTGAGAGTAGACAAACATCCAACATGCCAAGACTAATGCACAGATATGTAGATTGGCCGTCTTTCAGATATCACAGTAATTTTGTTCTCCCCGATAAAAGGTCAGAAGGGTCTGAGGTATTTGATCAATCTTGCGAACGACCATGTTTCATTGTTATCGCCTTAGTGGCTACATATATATGTATAGCGAACGCGCATGGCTGTCAACATTGACACATTGTATGATTCCGTCAACATTCGGCAAACTTAACACTTTGGAAATCTGTAGTTAACACGCCAGCAGTAGCTTTAAGTAATCTTGTTTAATAATTTTCTTACATTAAACGATCGAATTACTTAACAGATCGTAATGTATAACATTTTTGTCTTTTTATTCCTCTAATATTACCATTATGAGACATTGCCGCCTGGCCGGTCTACTGGTTTCCATGCACTGCACGCGCTTCCCGCCTGTAAACAGACCAAATTGCTACATATTGATCGGTATACGTGACTCCCGTCCCTGGTCAGCCATATTTGGCAGGGGTAATCAGGCGGAAGATCGTTGATCATCGCCAAAAAAAATCCGAAATGAAGGAAATATGAAGGAAAGTCAATAGCATTAATTCTGCAATGGTCGATGTTACAACTATCAAACAATTTATTGCGCCCATCGTAAGAGCCTTTGGCGGGTTTGTTGCCCCGCTGAATTCCTCTCAGTTTTTACAGGGAACCTCCAACTGTTACGGAGAGCGAGGGCGCGTGCATTTTGGTTTGACATTTTGCTGCTGAAGAATATTTATGAAGACAAATTGTGCATGGCATTTCATGTAAGGAGCGAATTATCAGCCTCATTTATGTAATTCGCTTGATGTATTCATAATAAATTTCATCCAAAAAATACGAAATGTGAAATTCCCGTTGTTTTGGTGAAGGATTTATGATTGAAAAATTTCGATATTATGCACATTACTTTCCTGAATTGCAGCGTGAGGAATTTCGACAAAAAAAAACTGTCGAACGTTGTAGCTATTGAGCTAGTTGTTCCAACAGGAATCAATTGTGTAACACGTCAGGTTGAAAATTCAACACCTTATTCTCGAAATTGGACCTTAGGAGGCAAGTGGGAGGGAGCATTGAAACTTCAATAGTTTCTCTTCCCAAACTTCAGGAGCGTCCGCTTCACTTTATATTAATAGTTAAAACTTTATAGTATCCTGGAACTCCTAGAACACGAGATGGTAGTAAATAAACAGACAGCTGAGGCGTTTTAGTGTGCTGAAACATAATTATTATGTCAACGATCGTTTTACCTTGATTATTACAGAAACATCATTATAAGTCTTCCTCCGGAGCGCCCGCTATTATAAACTTTATTTATATAACAACGATTTTGAAACGAGTTATTACAACTTATACTTATTAATCACTCTTGTTGGCCCGGATGTTAGAGCGCTGGGGGTCGTAAGATATGGGATGAAACAGGAGCCCGTTTTCGTGAAACCGTTTTCATGCTCGAGCACGGATTCAATGCTCAAAGCAACTTTTGTGTAACTCGATTAAATCACGTCAAACGATCAAAAAGTCAAATGTAAGCATTGACACCAGTATTTGTCTTTAACTCTTTTTATTGTTTTTCCCAATTCCTTGACAAAATAAGATTTGTTTATTAATTTATAAGTAGAACAAGAAATAAGGTTTAATCACAAAATCCATGCTTGAATATGGGAACGGTTACATAGAACCCACATGTTCGGGCAGGAGGCCCCATACCATTTCACGTCCAATCGGGGAATCGAACCCCGGTCGCCTTGGTGAAAGGCGGGTGCGTTATCCACTGCCCCACCCGACCACAAGCGCCGGCCATTACCTCCATTGTTTCGTTTCTTGAGGTCGTTTCCTAGTCTGTGTCTTGATGTTATAGCATTTCCGTTCATATACGGTGTTATGTTTTATGGTGGCTGTCCAATCACTTTAAAAACGTTGTCTAATTTTGTTTAATGACTTTAAAATAAAACCCAGGTGATATTAAAATGAAATAAATAGCCACACTCATGGCAAAAAGTGCAAACTGCGTTTTGATTAAACAAGAATAACGACAGATGATTTTCAAAAGTTTTTGTATTCTTTTCAAAATGTCATGCAATTTAAAATTCCTCCGAGATTCTGGCAATGTGATGTTTTTGAGATTGCTGTCAGACAGCAAATAGTATCAACGCTCACTAAGAATTATGGTATGGCAATCTGTCTGGAGAAGTTTGTGGCACGTTTCAGAATCGCAGTACAATAAAACCTCTTTTGTAATGTGTCTCGCGTCATTTGACCGCCGACATTTTAACAATTCCTCTGACTTTCCTCCTCAATATATTGCCAAATCTCTTTGTAGCGTCAACATTTTGCTGGAAACAAATGGTGGTATAAAACAAAGTTTCTGTTGATTATAATTTAGATATAAATCGGCAAACACATCTATTAAATATTTAAAATGTATACATACGTCTATGATGAACGTTATATGCAAACACGTGATTGCAGCTTTAACTTTCGGTAATAGACACAGTTTGCCAAAAATGAACTACACTTAATCGTACAGCTGTTTCGTCAATCAAGGACTCGCCGATGATGTGAAGGGCTAAAAAGCAGCTGGAAATAAAAATAAATAATATAGAGAGAGAAGGAACACAGAATTCAATCAGGCAAGGAAAGCATTAAAATAATATTTTTGAAAGAAAGAAAAAAGGATAAAAATGACAGTTCAAAGAATGGTAACATTGTATTTGGTTTGTCGAAAGTACATAAAAAATGTATAAACGTACATGATAATTTTGGGTTTGAAAGCTATTTATTTTCATCTCTAAAGCTGTTTAAAGATTGTAAAACTAGTTCTTTTGTATATCTTTTTGAAGTTGCGTCAAAATGGAAACCCCAATTCGACACAGCACTTGTGTCTGTCATAACCAAGATCGCAAAACTCACTTGAAATGCATTGAGTGTCAATCGAGTAGAAATGTTATCACAAATAATTGGAAAACGTTTAATTGAATACTGTAATTAATTTGTAGATTCGCTAATTTCAAATCATTTTAATTGGCAAATGTTTCCTCTAATTCGTCTAATTTTAATGTTCTGCCTTGCCGCTGTGAAAATCTCCAATGCCGTTATCCCTGTGCGATTTTGCCGAAAATAATTAACAAACTATCCGTAATACGGTTTCATTATTAGTTCTAACGTCAGTCTAATGAATATAAGATGGACAGAACAGAACATTCATATTTCGTTGACGCTGGCTTTATGGAATTTTTTGGACATTAAAATACAATTTATCAAAATAAGACTTCGTCAATGGCCTCGTTCTCTGGCTCTTCATCAACATTATTGAAGAATCCCCCTCTTGTTTGAGTAATGGCGGTATTTTATTTGTGTTCGGTGGGTCATTAGGAATAGATTGCTTGAAATGAACGTTCCTACCCTACCCTGTCGTGTGATACTTAAACGCTGATAAGGTAGACAATTGACATTTTGTACTATCTGAATAAATGTGACAAGTGTTAGAAATAGCAAAAATTCCGGATCAATTACAACCGGTTTTGGCTCCTTTGCTACAAAGAATTCCGGAAGACCGACGGTTTTGCCACCTGCAGGGAGAACTCATTGTTAACTCGTTATGGCGACTGCACGAGACGCACGCGACATTTTGTTAAATAAACACCGGAGAATGCCAGATTACCTGATTCTCAGACAGAATCGCCACAAACGTATTGGACAGCAACTTCATGGATGTCAAACTTACTCAACATCGAGAATGCTTCCTGGGCATCGCACGCATCGCGTTATTAGTCCAAGAGCTTGAACAGGCGATCAAATCGCACTATTCGTGATCACGGAAACGCATTGTTGAAGGTTATCCCACAATACCGAACTTGAAGTAACCATGCCGCAATCAGTCGGAAAAATTTGGTTAAATTCAAGTTAATAAAATCTATGAATACTATAAGTACATTTGTTTAAAAAGATTTCAAGTTTCAATGACTCATCCGTTGTAAGTGTGTGGTAATACGAAAAAAAAAGGCATTGATGTTTTCACTGCATTATATGAAGGTCACGTGATAAAAACGATCACGTTGGGTACACCGTACAAAATGGCGTAACAAAATGGCGACAGTCACCTGTCTACTTCATGTAATTATTGGGTCGTCTCTTGATCTGTGGTACTCTGTAACGTGGAGTACATATATGTACAATGTTTTACTAGGCCATGATAACTCTTCCTAATACACAAATGATACATTATTTTCTATTTAAATTTTGATATTGATCAATACGCAATGTCCTCAAATAAAATTGCATTAACGACTTTAGGATGCTAGTCTGGACCGTAGTTATCGAGCAGCTCTTTGTTCCGGATAATTCTCATTGCCAATACGTCTATTATATCGGCATCAATAAACCCAGACGAATGACGCTTACAAGTGGTCGAGTCCTTATCGATAGATACCGAGTGTGGATTAATGCCTTCGTTTATGGCGAAATAAACATAGTCATGATTTCTGGTCTACAGTGATGGCTACCTAACTGTTGTCGGTATTGTTTGTTTGTGTTCATGAGACGGAAATAGCCAATCAGCAGCCATGTCACTCGTTCCGAGACGGTCATCAGCCAATCAGCGTCTACATCTCTCTCCTCGGCACCCCGCGTCTTGTCAATTCGCGGGCTCGCGTTGCCGCACGGGATCAAAAAGGATCAGACAGATACTAACCAACTTAGATTTGCTCAAACATGAAATAGTAATTGATTCCTTCTCGGTAGTGATGGGGCAATCTTTACTTAAGCTTTTCTAGAAGACTAGGGAAACTCGAGAAAGTGCGCAGAGGACCTGCGGTCATAAACTGTTTCTTCGTGGATTTTTTTTAAGCTCTTTTTAATTGTCCGATTCTTTTTTCAAATTGAGCATCATTTTCATACGATGTACCGCCTTCAAAACACTTTGTTTTGTGTTTTCCTGGTTTTATGTCCTCCCTACACCTAAGGTCATACAAAAACGTATGGCTATTATAACGACTCATTGCCATAAAGGACGATAAACATTCAAGGATCTCCGTACCGGTGCAAATAACAGTGATTTTGCACCGGAAACCGGGTATAACTGAAACTTTTATAAATCATTTCTGAAAAGAAAACTATACTTTGCAAGAATTTTTTGAAAATGAATAGAGATGAAATAAACAAAATAATTCTTAAAAAAATATATACGAGATTAGACCGGGATTCGAACCCTGAACTTCAGATTGTCATACTATCACTCTAACCGAAAAAAACTGTTTTTGTCTCTGCAATTTTTGTTCAATAGCCAATTAAGAGAACTCGTACTGAAATGTATGGTTAATGTGTAGGGTTGATTGGAAAGGTTATTACAGCCATAGAGTCGTACATTTACTTAAAGGTGTATGTCGGGTCCTTCACTATTGGTCCCAACAGTAGTACAATTTAAATTGGGTTATGTCATTACAGACAAGGAAGAGAATAAGTAGAAACATTATTGAATTAGCTCGTTGCTTTATTTAGAGCCTTGGTAATAAGATGACCTTGTAAGATACAGTGGAGGTGAAATAACACCAGACTGCACCATATCAAGTTTGTATGTATTCCTTGTGAAGTAAATCGGACACAAAACAAATGAATCTCAGGTTTATTTTCGAAGCCGGCCTATTTTCCAGGTAGTTTTACCATCAGTGATATAATCCCAGAAGTAATTACGTACTTTTCAGCATGGAAAAATGTAATGTTTTTGGTTTAAACATATTTTTATTACCTTGAAAATGACAAAAAGGATTGGGCACAGGTTTTTACTATTTAATTAAGCCATCTCCTAACTTAAAAACATTTTACGTACATCATAGCTGTCTGAACATGTACACTTTTTTTTTTTAATTTAATTTAAGTTGAATTAACAAAATAGGTTGTTGACGACTGTTTCTCTGTACCCCGACCTACTCATAGAGATATAACCGAGGTTTCCACACAGATAAAGAAAAAATATCCTTTGAACATGATGTAATTGTTGTAATGTTAAGTTATGCAGTTTTTTATAAACGAAATTAAAATCATTCTATTTCTTTTATTGAATTGTTGCAATAAATAATCATGTGTCTGTAATATGATGTTAACCTATAAAAATATGTCGTTCCTACATTGAGTTTAATGTTTATTTCAAGACTGGCCTAATTCTAAAGAACGCATATTATCGAAATACATTTAACTGCAAGGAGACCATACTCACTTTCAAGATAGGTCTATTTTAAAATCTGGCGTTTCAACGAGATTGTAGGGTACATTTGTTGTAAATCAGACGTCTATGACAGTCTCTTTGTCAATAATATAGTAATGACATCAATATGGGTTTATGACATGCAATATATCTCTGTTGTTACGCAGTTCATTGACATATGAACACGGCGTTAGTGTTATTGTTATGTATCGGTTATTATGACACACAACTCATTTTGTATTCTTTTTTAAAATCTGTGTAATTTTAATTGGCTTATCTTGTAGCTGTCCGTAGCTAATTGAAATGGATCTGCAAATTAAAGTGAATGTATTGCTTTATTGACAAGAGGACACAACTTAAATTGTGTTCAATGCAAAACTGTGAAATAAATTATACGTTTCTCTCTTTCTTTGCCATCTTTAACATTTAACCTTTCCGTTGCTTTATTTCTGTAAGATCTCTCGAGTTTTTGTTGACGCTTAAGGCCCAAAATGACCCTCTTGCGTCGAGGAGCTGTAAAGACAGAACAAGCCAACGTTCCTACTCTTTCTTTCACACACACACTTACACACACACTCTCTCTCTCTCTCTGTTTCGTTTTATGTAAGAAGACATACATAGCCAACAAGGCAGTATATCATAGCTAATGATACGTACTCTTTACATGTGCTTTTCATTTCTTTTCTTCTTCTCGTTTTCTTTTCTTAATCATTAAGAATTCCTCCATGTTTCTGGTTTGTACAGTGGCATCTGTTTCATGTGAGCGCCCATTATATAATTTGCTGCAGTGATGAGAGAACACTCTTTTGCAAACTAATCAGCATGCGGGCTCCCTTCTGCGTGTAATGTTTTCGGTCTTTGTAATAGCGGGTTCAGCTATATCCATGTCTATGTACAATAGAGTTGTTCAGGCAGAGTCATGCATCCCCCCTCCCCCCTCCCCCCGCGTAGCCCCGTAGCCCCCCTCCCTGAGCTCAGGAGTGTTAGAACTCGCACATATTGAATGTACTTTACGGACTTAATTATAAAATGTTACATTGGCAGTGCAGAGAGAAAGCATTCATAATGCTACAAACGGATGACGATTCTTTGCAGCTGGAAACAAATGAACATTTTGTTCTCAAGCCAGCTGCGTTCGTCTTGAAGCGTTTTTTTGTTGCTTTTCTAAATTACGATTCTTATAGAATTACATGTCTTGTTGGTCATTACATAAGCGTGTGTTAGACGTTGATGGACATTATTTACATATACATGTTATCGGTTACTTCATGTGTTAATGAATATGCTGATTAATATGCTAATGAGTAACAAGAAGAACTTGTATCTGCAAGATATAGGGTTGTTTCTGTATGACAGGCATTGAATGAAAACGCCTATGAGACGGATTGAGAAGTTTGTTAATACATTATGTAATTTATTTGCCGATGTTAAATTGTAGTTGTACATATTTGACTGCTTTTAAAGACAATTATTCACGTCGTAATTTTGCAAAAATTATATATACACCAATGTGTTATATGTCTTTCACGGTACGTCATTTTTCGCATTGGATTCTATGTTGAGTTCTTTTTTACCAAACTTTTTCTTGAATACATTTTTCCTCCAATTTTGTATGAAATTTGATAAACAGATACTGAAATATCAGGCGATTATGATTGTATGATTTTGTAATTGTCTGTTTCTTAGAATTTAACCATCATGAGTTCATTGTCCGAAAAAATACTGCAAAATTAAACTTTGTGCTCTACGTGAATGATGTCAACGGTACACAGTGTGGATATGAAGTGATAGCCACAGATGATTATATATAAATACATGTGTTACCAGTAGGAACAATGTATAATTCTGTAACAGGATGGAAATCAGAAAATGATATTAATCGATGTTATGAAATCAGATTTAATTATGTTTTCAAAAAATGGCATATTACATAGAATGCCATGGGGAAATTTCGTAATGTAGAAACAAATGACAGGTCACTTCATATTCAATACACATTCTTTATATCACACCGGTGAAGTGGTGGGCAGAGACGCACGTGTCCAAAAGCTAATCAACACTTATAATACTGTACTTATAAAAATTAAAAAACAAAACGATTTTAGCATCAACCAGTGAAAATGAAGTTTGTAATGACTGAAGGAAACGAGTGCAGGGGACACTCTTACTCACAAAGTAAACCTCCAATACAAATGGATTGGCATTGCAATAGACAAAGATATGCCTCAAGAATATTCTACCGGAAATTCATTTGTGTCGTCTCTGTTCTTACCGTGTATTTTTTTGACATTACAAGCATACACGACATTCGTTTACTGTTATACAACCCTCTGTTCGTGAGCAATGCGTAATGGAATCGGTAAAAAAAAACTGTAGCTTGCATATACATTTCTTGTAAAAACATTCCACCAATGGCCCGCTTGTACCAGATGCATGACTAATTTATGCATTATAGCATTCCAGCGAAAACGTTTCTACCATGTTTACTGATCTCTGTCATAAAAAAACTGATTTGTAAAAAAATGTATGTAATGCTAATGTTTATTTTCTTGTCTCGCTGGAACTCCGAGCGCATTCTACGGAGCTCGCTTAACAAACGAAAACCATACGTGTTCGCTGTCCTGTTGGACCAGCAGGGTATTTGTTTTAATTGTATGTTGCGTTTGGACATGCATAGTTGTCTGTTTTTTTCATTTCTTGTTTATAGCCGGACCAATTATACTTAGTTAAATTTAACTTTAATATATTGACATCGTCGGTAATGGATACGACATGTGAATTTAATTTCACGATTGCTTTCATCGACTTTCTTCGGGGAACTAGCTTCAGACTGATATATATATGAGATATTATTTCATTTTCGAGACATCTGCGGATTGTCCGGGTATACCTTTACAATGAACTCTAACAGACGAGCTGCCCGTTAACATTACAGTTGTTGTGTATTGTCTAAGTCACAAATACACAAACTGTAAACAGAATACTAATAAAGACACAAAAGATTTTTGTCCTTAGTGTTGAACGTTCGTTCGCTGAGAAGGGAATGTAATGGGTTCTGTCTCCAGGCATGGTGTGGGGACTAAAAAACGGCTAGTCCATTTGGAGTTACATGCACATGTATTAAGTTCATATTATTTCACATCAAGTTTTTTTTTGAAAAGACAAAGGAAGGTTTTTTTCTATTGATTTATAACGGATAAGCTATTTGTTTACTTGTTATTTGCAAAGATTTGGTCCCAAGAAATGTGGTTGATTCAGGACTTAATTTTGCTTCTTGGTGTTCCTACCCTGTGCTGTATCTTTACATTCAGTTGAGAAAAGAAATGTATTGAAAAAAACTAATGCAAATAATTACAAAAAGGCGATTTTGTGACCAAGTTGTTTTTCTTTAATATCGATGATTCAAATGGCTTCGTCTCGTCTGATACTTTTTGTTGGAGTTTCCAGCGCAGAGTCGTATTAGTCCGTGACAACGAGAGTTACATATATGTACTTATTATCGAAACGACTCCGGACGGACACATGAATCTCAGCCTTGTCGAATTGATCAGCTCCTAAATTAACTTGGCGGTGAAAATGTGATTTAATGACATCTAATCAACAGAGGGGTCGTAACACTGTACAGGTAATTAGGGTCATTTTGTTGTTGACCGTAAACACACTGACCATGACATATTCGACCACAAATTGACGGACGATCACAGGGGCGTGTAACTTTTTTAATATGTGGAACTGAGGAGAAATGTGTGATCTTCTCAGATCGTTACTTAGTATAGACATCGTTTACACACTGCAATCCAATAAAAATCCTATTTTTAAAGTCGCATGTCCATGTACGGATGTTCACACTCGATATGTATTCTAACTTGACCATTGTTGGTGCTATTTGAGTTTCCATTGGAGAATAATAATTAATGCAGTTTTAATAACTACCTCGCTGATGGTCCGAGTGTGGGCGGAGACTAACAATCTATTCACAATGGGCGGATTTGCCCACTGGTTCTGCCCTTAACCTTCATATTTATTTGTTTCCTATCGTACATCTACTTCAGTGCCTTTAGAAATGTGAAACAATGTTCCCGAGACAACGTATTATACATTATTTTTTATCTTAACTTGGATGTTATTTCTCGCGTAAAACATCTGTCACCTGAGGCCTCGTTTTCATTTCACCAACATGCCGCGCCTAGCTCAGGTAATTCAGTCAAATTTCCTGCCCTGCGAGTTTCACACGGATGTATTTTAAGGTATCAAAAATACAGGCCTTTTTTCCCTTACTTGAAAAAAAACTAATTTGTTCAAGACAAGCCACATATGGATCATTTCTTCCATCTGTGAAGCGGGGGAGGCTTTTGGAAGAGCGTTACAGGAGCATGATTTGTCTGAAAAATTAATACATGCACGCGCTTGGTTAATTATTACCTAATGAAAAGAAGTGGGAAAATAATCAATCTTTATCAAAAGTCTATAACGTATGAGCGAGTTGCACATTTCGCGTATACTGTGCTGGTCGCGAAAGAATACAATGTTAAAACCTCAACGCATTTCAAGTGCTTATACAGTAAACAGACATGATGGTGTTATTTTCTACATTTGTACTAGCTGCTCAACATACAGTACTTCGTACGTTTGCATCACTCTTCATTACAGGTTGATGACGTAGATTGTCACCTTTTTTATTACCGATCTCGTGATGTTGATCCAACAGCGAACATGTCTAAACCGACAAAATGCATGCGTTGTTACTTAACTTTAGAAACATCTCAGATTCAAATGTTAAGTAACGTACATGAAAGAACTCCATTTGATCGCAGACACCAAAAAATGGCGTAAGACCGTAAGCCTTTATTGACTTGCAAGAGGAATCCGATGTCGAGGTACGGTTACTGTTGTAGTCACACATTTCTTAGGTAGGTGACAAACAATCTCGTCTCGGCCTCGCCTTAAATGTTTAATAATAAATCTAAGAATTTCCACGAAATTAAAAAAAATGGAAGAACAATCTCGCTTCAGAACGGAAGTAATCTGTCGCACCAGCGCTAATGAAGCAAAGAGTCTCGGAGGTGATAAAATGTGGGATTTCTAAGGAACTCTTCAGTCGCGTGCACTCGTGACATCTCCAAGGCTACTTGGATGTTTACTACACCAAGGGGTTGAAATGACGCTTGTTATTGGTATCGCTAGTGTTAAGTCTACCAAATGAAAAATGACCTCTTTCTTAGGGATGTTTTATCTGGCTTGGCGTAACTCAATTAACTTAATCTTAAGTGGCTTTAAAAATGATTGAAAACACTTAACTTATCGCCTGGTATATCTTGTGCTGATAAAAAATCCAAAGATGAGGAAAGTGTTTGACTTTGTTCCCAAAATGTCGAATGTCGTATTCAATATTCCTGCATTCCATGTCGAGTTTACGCAGTTCAAAATCGATTTTTAATCGGTCATGCTGTCCTGATCTTAAAACTTGCTGCTTCATCATTTTAGGCTCAACATTTCAATTTATACGAGACTAGTATGACCAATTAGCTTTGACGATACGCAGGGATTCTATTTAATGATTGTTTTTCATCCTTATATTTACGCTCAAAATAACAAAGAAAGTTTTATTTTTAGCTTTCTGAATGATAACATTCGGTTCCTGGTACATTTTAAATAATAATACTAATTCGAGGTTCTTATATACCGCTTTATCACAACCTAGTTTGTAGGTTGTCTCAAAGCTGTTCACAAATTATTATCCATGGTTATAGGGCCTTTGCAACCAGCCAAACTCTGGGGAACTCCCTGGGGAGCATACAGCCGGAGCTGCCATTTCGGCGCTCACAGCTATAGCATTGTACAATTCTAGCACTGCCTAACAACGTATTCATTTACAGCTGAGTAGACTGGAACAAGCGAAGTAAAGTACAGTATCTTGCTCAAAGATATAACACAGTGCCGTGCCGTGACTCGAACCCGCGACCCTTCGGTCACGAGCCCGGCGTCCTACCCCTAAACTACCGTGTCTCCAAACCGTGCATTTAAACAAACTGTATTCCTAAATGATGGATCAGCAATTCCTTTTGGAAGCAATATGTTCTTTTTAGTGGATATCATTTTCGTCATGCATGCGACAATCTTTAAAAAAAACTTTCGGAAATTTCCGTCAAAGCTTGAATTTGACTTCACAACATTTATTAGTACCCGATTACTCTAAAACTTTGACGGAAAGACACGAACAGACCCGATTTGAAAGCATTCAATTGTACTTGTTTTTTTCTCTCTCTGTCCTGCTCTCAAAACAACATTTTGTGTTTGAAGATTTATTAAATGGCTGTTGAACGGATACATAAATAGGAGAATAGGAGAGTTACACACGGAGTCGTCTGGTATTGTTTAATCATCAAACATTGGTAGAAGTAATCACAATGGCGTCATTGAACGAACCGACATCATATAACAGACAGATGAAGAATTGTTCTTAAGGTTTGCATTAAGACATCATTACATGTATGAACTAGTGTTACACTGGGGAAACTTATTTCTATATCAAATATTTTCATCTTCTTCTTTTCTATTTTGAACGGCTTTGTCGTCTGAACATTATCACGTCATCAGTGTTTTGCTGTCATTGGCAAAAGATTAACTTAATTTTTCTTCATTTTCATTTCCTGCACAAAGATCAGTTTATTTTGTGCGCGATATCAAAACACTTCCAGACACATATCTTGTTTATTTTTTGGGAGGTTTTGCAACGATGTTTCATACAACAGATGTGGCCATTGTGACTGTGTATATCGCCAGCTTGCTGATGTAAACACAAGCACGTCAGATAATATTGCACCACAAGCTGAGTTAGGCTATGTTTAGTTTTATTTATACAGTCTTTTTCTGTCCGCCATATATAAGGAACACAGGGCGTCAGCGCTGGCGAGTCATGATTCCGGAGCCAGCTGTTTTATACATTATAAATCATTGTCCGTTTCCGTCACTTGTATCCGATACTGTAATCATCTGTCAGTTTCCGCCTGTTCATGACTTAAATATTTACTTTGAGAAGACACGACCCTGTCTCTGTCTTGTTTTGGAGACTGACAATATCGTGTACTTCTGTTCTCACTTCGTTCAAAGACAGAAATAGTGTTCGAGGTAAAACAATGCCCCACCCACTCTCCTCGTGTGGAATAATATTAAACTAACGAAACAGTTTCCACGCTTGAATAATTCATTGATCAATACCGCAACAACCGCCAATCACATGTGCCATACGTAGCAAGCAGTAGACGGAATCAAGGCTACAAAATATATATACAGGATATTCTTGGTTGAATTGCAGTTCTATTTCACATATTTGAGCGAATGTTGTAGCGTAAAAAAGGAATGATACGCATTGCATTATGGGGAAAATTATTGACAGACCAATTCTAAGCGTACCATAAACCTTGACATTTAGAAAAGATTGACACTAGTAACCGTTATACGAAAATCTTGCATTCAACATTCACATACACACGGCTACAGATTTCTAGCAGTAGGTGGTTGTTCAACGGGAATTGGCTAGGAGTTGAATGTGGCGGATGTACTCAGGCATGGAGGACAAATTCAAATGTTGTTCGTGGCATTTTTTGTAAAGCTCTAAGCTTGTTTTCCATCCCACTGGAATAGTATATCTGTTAAAAATATACTGGAATACTGAATAAATGTTGTGTTAACTCAAATTACATTACACTGTATTCCGTCTCCCACATATTCATGTGCAGTTTTGCCTGTATTGATGTAGTCATGCTAAACCGGAAACGAATGTATTAACAATCGAATGACGTCACTTCTGAAATAACAGAATGGTGATAGTTCCTCACGAAAGAGCCACTGACTGGAATATAATGCGATCCGAGGGTGTTGATATATTTCTTTCTCAACACAAACTGGGGAAAGGCTATTGTTTATCGGCTTGATAATAACTGTGACGTCATATTTCCCTCTTGGGGCGGCTGAACCAATCACAGACTGGCTATCTTATAATATCACACTGTTGTTTTATTACCATATTCACTGTACGTGTATAAGACGGAGTAATTTTGAGGAGACATTACGTTATGATTTTAGGATGACCGTAACACGGCCAAAACCACAGCCATAGATTGGAAACTGGTTTACCAGCATGAGAATCGCTTTACTCAATCATTTCTAAAAAGACATCTTTTCTCTGCGGAACATTTATGAGTAATAATGTCGATAACGAATCAACAATAGTGGTCTGAAAATAAAAATGCAACCGGACCTAATTCGAACCTTAGACCTCCGATCATATTACGGTCTCTCTAACCATTTTAGTTTGTTTTATGTCCTATTTAGAGCTCCCTTAAGGTCATTGGAGTGTATTGATAAACCGAAACAGGAAGTACATCCCTAGTTGAATAACCAATGTAGCATCACAATTTCCGCAAATTCTAATGTTTAATATTAAATTGATGAATATTGTATGTTTATTATTGACAGAACAGTGTGTTCTCTCAATATTAAAGTAGTTCAAAGCAATCCAGGCATTAATTCAGTTTTTTTTTATCAATGAGTCACATGTGTCCATTTTTCTGTACTTCAGGAAACCGGCTACCTATTTCACTACTGTGAAGTTTTTCAAGAACGATAACTCTTACCTGCAATTACTGTGTGTATATGGTTTTATTATAAAATGTCAATTTTTATATCGTGTATGGGGAATTAATTTTACACAATTTCAGCATTTATTAAATTGATATACATTAATGCAATACTGATATATGTCAGTATCATTTTTATTGACATTATTTTGTAAAAATATTGTGTCTTTCATTTTTTTTTCAAAATTCACTCCTTTTTACATAAATTTCCATTTAAAATCCTTAAAATTCTGACAACCTATATTTTTTTTGTGGCAGAAAATTTTCTTTACTTTAAAGCAATATAACTACAAAATTTGAAGAAATTCTACTGAGAACTGGTGACACAATCCTATTACCTTAAGGACGTGCCAGGTTTCTGGTGGTGGAGGAAAGCTAGAGTTACTGGGGGAAAAACCAACCGACCTACGGCCAGTACGTACCTGGCGACTGTCCCCCGTAGGTATCGAACTCGCGACCCAGTGGCGGAGGGTCAGTGGTAGCAGAATGTCAGACGCCTTAACCTTTCTAACCAAATGAGCTACTATATTAGCGGTAGTTCTCTGGTCCAGTCACCCAACGATGACATTTGTAAAAATTAAAAGGAATCTACTTTCTGATCAACAAACCCATCAACGAAAACGGTCATTTTTGACCAGGTTATTTTTGCCTAATGGGGCCACTGTGATTTTTAGGTTACAACAATCCTTACTGAGCATGCGCATATCTTAAGACTTTTGTTTAGTGGGCGTGTCTTAAAGAAAAATGATGAATCACCCTAGTCTATTATTGATGAATTATATCTAAGGACATAACAAAAGATGTTCGAACATTTCCGATTTCTTGTTAAATGCTTTCTCTTAATATATATAGCTTCTCTCTATGGGCTATATCGTATTACTTCGAAGAGAAACTCGTATAATTTACCAGTCATATTAGTTCGCTCGTTTGTCTTACGAATTTGTTGATTTTGTTGTTCGACTGTCGGTATTGTATAACACGTTTAAATCAATCATAGCTGAGTATGATAGATTCCCCTGTCCATTAGACTACGGTAATTATCGCGCGTCACGTACTATAGAGCGAATACATATAAACCGTTATATAAGGTCTGTTTTGTAGTCGTTTTCAAAATCCAAGGGTGGCGTGTTCGAGATTAGATACAATGTACCTCCCTTTACATGTTTGTTTGATTGGAGATTTTTGGAGTTTGGATTGGTGTCTAGGAAGATCGACTTTCGGTAAAAATGACACCCCCAATGATCATGTAAACGAGCTCGTATATCTGAAACAAGTAAAATGACTCTGAACACCTTAGTTTAGGTCCAAATATAGATGTACAGTAGCTGTAACCAAATCTCAGGTCACTGTGGCAAAACGTAGGATATGTTACTGATGCTTGGAAAGAATTCACTTTATGTGTCCACATTCTGTTCCTAGTTCATGTTCTGATATCCTATCTCTTTAAAAATATATTATTTGCAATATGACATGTTAAAATCATTTCTTAGAAAATTAATCATGTCTCGAATTCGAAAATTATAAATGGCTCACAGCAAAACGTCATGTTTTTACGTTCTTCTCAATGTTCGCATTTCTGTCTTTCAAATTATCTTCGCCTGCTGTTGCAGGTATCTCGTTTGAGATTTTGCCTTCTGTGAGCACATATAACAAACCTTTAAACCGGTTAATTTACCATCCAATTTGTTAGAAGTCGAAAAAGGACTATAATTAACGAGGGCGAAAAAGTTCTGTTTCAACATTCGCACTGTTTGTAGATTGGTTAATGTGACGGCATCTTCGTAAAAGCGCAAAACGTAACACTATTCATTCTTGGAAATTAAAACAGATGCAGTGAAGACTGGGGGTAATTCGTTTACTTGGACTGATAGATAACCCGCCCTAAACACGTGCATAGAACGAGAATGCCACGCTTTATAAAAGGACAGTGTCTCATCATTCAGGCCCAGCATCTTCATTAACAAGCATCGCACCTTCTTTTAGCATTAACACGAAGCTGAAAACACTTTGGCCCAATTAGATGCACTAAGTTTTGTTTTAAGTTGTTTTATCTGTTTCCATTCCTACGTATCAGTCCTGGTAATACTCCAGTGTACAGTTACAATGGTTTAGACGATGTTTATTTTAACGTTAGTTCGGATAGGTTAATACAAGGTAAGTTGATACACATGTATATGTACACCCATTTTCATTTACGAAGATATATACTTACATTTACATATTTTGGTAAATAATTTTATTCATTTTACAACAATAATGAAACAAGATTTTATAACTTATATCAATCACTCTTGATGGCCCGGATGTTAGCACGCGGGGGATATTTATGTGGGAGAAAACCGGAGTACCCGGAGAAAACCCACGTGATCTGGCAGGTGACCCCGTACCTTTTCACATCCGATCGGGGAATCGAATCCCAACCGCCTTGGTGAAATGCAAGTGTGTTATCCACTGCGCCACCCGATCACCCTACATGTACATAGAAGCATGTACGTACAAAAGTACATCCACGGTCATGGAGAGTTATACTTACGTACATATACAAACACAGATGACAATAAAGAGGCCGGAGAACAGCCTTATTTCATTATCCCTCTGTTATATATTGTGATTGTATGAGAACAAATAGGTGATTACTTACAAACAACAACAAAAACAGGACCTTAGTCAATAAGGTAGCATGTATATGTTCCTTCACATGTACCACTACCAAACACTCAGCACATACACTAACTTGACTTACTTGACGAAACTTGAGGGATGTTTTGTTGAGTTAAACATATTTGATTGCAAATAACAGCTGTTGCAAACGAATTGGACACAAATTTTGCCAACTTGCCCTCAATATCTTCATCACCCAAAGAAACGACGTGCAGGGCATAAGTGTAGAAGTTTCATTAACATGCCACATCTTGTAACATTCCGAGCAGGTAACATCCTTAAACAAAATGCATCACTCCTTCTCCGAGTATTGACTAATGAAGGAAGTGTGTCGGGGGATAGGGTGGAGGTATGTTTCTGTTTGTGTCAGAGTGAATCCTACTTTCTGTGGAGACCCCGGTTGTTTCTCCTCTTTGTCGTATCGTTGGTCCATTCTTCCTTTCTGTCCTCGTGTGTCCCGACATAGTTGATTACAAGTCGATTACAAATCCTTATGCACACACCCCTCCGCGAGTTACTCTCAATTCTAATAGGTTCACATACATTTTTTTTATATTTGAATGTTTCCGCTTATTTGATAGAATAAAAAAAATCTTTTGTTAGTTTTGTAGAAATTGTAAAATCAATCTAAGCTCTACTGTAAATCAAACGATTTCTTTATTAAATAGAATCGGCTTACCGGCGACAACAGTCAAATCAATACATCAGCTTGATGTGCGCTATATACTGTACTTACATGTAGTTGCACACACAATTACCGTACTTATAACTTGATATAGAATTAACATTTCCGCCCAGTATCAGTATGTCTACCTAGCACAGACACAGAATCATTCCATTCACTTACTTTTGTTTAAAATGCCCTAAAATCATGGATTCAAAATCAAATCTCCCCAATTTCGTTGGCGTAAACTCAGCTGGTATTACAGGAACAGTGCAATTACGGTTAGCGGGTAATCCGGACCGGGTAAGGCCTTTTATTCCGTATTTTAATTGGCTATGATTTTAGAAAGATTCCGCTTTATAACCTAATTTGAATGTTAATCCTCGCCCGTATATTTGTGCTGATTGAAGGAAACCAATCGGAGGAGCTCTCTCGGCACCCTTACGTCAGATTTGTGTCGAAAGAGGAAAAGCATTAATGCTGTTTTATATCTTATAATCCAGGTATAAAACATAAAAAGCAATTCACTACGATAATATAAAAATCAAAATTCAAACTTTGATGTGTGCAAAGAAAATGCAACGTGTTCACTTTTAATCGCGGGAATTTCAAAGCATACAAATGTTTAATGCTATAGTGTTGAGGGCGGGATTTGACAAAACATGCGCAATGAGTCTTTTCCGTGTGGAAACCTCGTCTTTTCGCTGTTTCGTTTTTTCTTTGGAAGAAAAAAATAAATAAATCGTAAACCTTAATTCTCTTTTCTGGTTTTTTTTTGTCTTTTCGCCCGAAAAGTCATTTTGAGTCGAAAAGACGAAACAACGAAATGGTAAACAGATCAGCTATCTTAGTTGATTGCAATTGGACGAAAAATTCAGATTTCTGTATGCATGAATGAGGGTCGTACTCTTTTTGTTGATTGTGTAATATATTCGTGTCGGAATTGTCCACTTTCAATGTAATCAAGATCAAATCTAAATCATGGTCATGAAAGATACTTCGGGCAAAATACAAACACAAATTTTGAGATATTGCAAGTAAAGCTTTTAAGAACAATCGCTTGGTAAAGTTATGACGCAAGACTTTGACCAACAGGACAATACAAACACATTTGAAGTTTGAGGATTGTACGTTTTTCCCGTTGCGTAGTCTGTTATATTCCTAAATGATTTCCTAAATGATTTTCAAAATAAGTTTTCTTGGAACACGTGACCAACCTGACAACTAATACATAACGAAGGGCGAAGGATTTGTTTTTCCTCCTCCGTAACCTTTTGTATTTCCCAAATATTGACACCGCGAAATAAATCTCCAATGACGGTAACAGCAAGAACTCATCACGCCCAATACCGTTACTTGCTCTAAGAATCGAACAGGCGTTTGCTACAAAAACAAGCAACACTTGCGATGCAGTGTCAATTTAGGCGCTTTACTGTAACTAATTAAATTGTTTCTGCTACGTTTAACTGCTTCCTAGGGTATGTCTAAGGCAACTTACGATCATACTTTCCCGCTCAATTTTCGAGTTAATGGTTAAGGTTGGTCTCCATCGGGAAATGCAAACACACAGAATTATGCATAAGTACCTTACGTAGCGGCACTTAAGATTCCTAAAACAGACACATAAGGTGGCATTTCACGACCAGTAGAGATCCACCATTTGCGTTAATTAGTGTATATGACCTGCACATTTCCCTGTATGTTTATATTCAAATGTCACCAATTCAAAACCTACACATTCTTTGAAGGAATGATGGAGCGTCAACAACTGGTTACAACACCCTAAACTTGTTGTATGTATAGAGCACCTTGTTCAGAAAAGAAATTAAAAAAGCCCACCCTTAAATCTTAAGAGAAAGAACCCGTTTCTATAGTATGGAAAATACGCCTACTTATTTAAGCGCTAATGTACTTATTGAATCAAAACCAAAACAATGCTGTATTGGAAATAGACAGTGCATGCCTCACGATTTTCATCCCAGGTCTGTACAAGGTATGTACAAGGTCTGTACAAGGTATGCACAAGGTCTGTAAAAGGTCTGTACAAGGTCTGTAGCAGGTCTGTACAAGGTCTGTACAAGCATGCATATGAGCAGGAAAATGTTAACAACTGATAATTCAAGATCTTTTTTCTTTTTTAAAACGTTTCATTTAAATTTAAAAAAAACACACCATAAAATAACATTTCTGGCATGGTAAACATTTTATACCTACTAGATCTTCTGCCTAAGTTGTGTTGTCTCACAAAGAATGGCAATGACCGCATACAGCCGTTAATCGATTTAGTTTTTGCACATCTGCTCTTTTCAGGAGAGGCACTCCCATTGTCATCAATGCCAATACCGCTCGGTCAAACACCAATTTACCGATTATACCTGTCTGTACTGCAGAGGTCCTCCGTGAATTACCCCCTTGTAAAAACGCCCTCGACGTGCCAGACACACCGCAATGCTGACAGAGTTTCTTCTGGCCGAGGTGGCGCCGACCGGCCGTAAACCAAGATACAATGTACTGTTACCCGACTAACGCGACGTGGTAACTAGTTCTTAGTCTTCGCGAAACTTCCTAATTCATTAAAAAGCCAAAAGTCTTAACATCACTTCCACAGTCCAATTATGGTAGCTATTCCCTCATCCTCACATTACTTTCATAATCACATTATGACTTGTAATCCCTTTTTTGGCCTTGAATGACTTTTAAGTTGCCGACTGGACGTAAAGTCCCTAGCCTTAACAGAACTATTACTGTAACATTCTAGTTACCAGTCCCTAGCCTTAACATAACTGTTACCGTCACATTCTAGTTACCAGTCCCTAGTCTTAAAAGAACTATTACTGTAACATTCTAGTTACCAGTCCCTAGCCTTAACAGAACTATTACCGTCACATTCTAGTTACCAGTCCCTAGTCATAACAGAACTGTTATTGTCACATTCTATTTACCAGTCCCTAGCCTTAACAGAACTATTACCGTCACATTCTAGTTGCCAGTCCCTAGCCTTAACAGAACTATTACCGTCTCATTCAAGTTCCCAGTCCCTAGCCTTAACAGAACTATTACTGTAATATTCTAGTTACCAGTCCCTAGCCTTAACACAACTATTACTGAAACATTCTAGTTACCAGTCCCTAGCCTTAAAAGAACTATTACTGAAACATTCTAGTTACCAATCCCTAGCCTTAACAGCACTATTACTGTAACATTCTAGTTACCAGTCCCAAGCCTTAACAGAACTATTACTGAAACATTCTAGTTACCAGTCCCTAGCCTTAACAGAACTATTACTGAAACATTCTACGGTAGTTACCAATCCCTAGCCTTAACAGAACTATCACCTTCCCATTCTAGTTCCCAGTCCCTAGCCTTAACACAACTATTCCCGTCACATTCTAGTTACCAATCCCCAGCCTTAGCAGAACTATGACTGTAACATTCTAGTTACCAATCCCTACCCTTAACAGAACTGTTACTCTAGTTACCAGTCCCTAGTCATAACAGAACTTGTAATGGCACATTCTATTTTCCAGTCCCTAGCCTTAACAAAACTATTACTGTAACATTCTAGTGACCAGTCCCTAGCCTTAACACAACTATTCCCGTCACATTCTAACTACCAGTCCCTAGCCTTAACAAAACTATTACTGTAACATTCTACACTAGTTATCAATCCCTAGCCTTACCAGAACTATTACTGTAACATTCTAGTGACCAGTCCCTAGCCTCAACAGAACTATTACTGTAATATTCTACAGTAGTTACCAATCCCTAGCATTCACAGAACTATTACTATAACATTATAGTTACCAGTCCCTAGCCATAACAGAACTATTACCGTCACATTCTAGTTATTCTAGTTACCAATCCCTTGCCTTAACAGAACTATTACAATAACATTCTAGTTACCAGTTCCTAGCCTTAACAGAACTATCACCTTCCCATTCTAGTTCCCAGTCCCTAGCCTTAACATAACTGTTACCGTCACATTCTAGTTGCCAGCCCCTAGCCTTAACAGAACTTTTACTGTAACATTCTAGTTCCCAGTCCCTAGCCTTAACACAACTATTCCCGTCACATTCTAACTACCAGTCCCTAGCCTTAACACAACTATTACTGAAACATTCTCGTTACCAATCCCTAGGCTTAAAAGAACTATTACCGTCACATTCTTGTTGCCAGTCCCTAGCCTTACCAGAATTATTACTGTAACATTCTAGTGACCAGTCCCTAGCCTCAACAGAACTGTTACTGTATCATTCTACAGTAGTTACCAATTCCTAGCCTTAACAGAGCTATTACTGTAACATTCTACAGTACTTACCAATCCCTAGCCTTAATAGAACTATTACTATAACATTCTAGTTACCAATCCCCAGCCTTAGCAGAACTATGACTGTAACATTCTAGTTACTAATCCCTAGCCTTAACAGATCTATTACTGTAACATTCTAGTAACCAACCCCTAGCCTTAACTGAACTATTACCGTCACATTCTTGTTGCCAGTCCCTAGCCTTACCAGAACTATTACTGTAACAGTCTAGTTACCAGTCCCTAGCCATAACAGAACTATTACCGTCATATTCTAGTTACCAATCCCTTGCCTTAACAGAACTATTACAATAACATTCTAGTTACCAGTCACTAGCCTTAACAGAACTATTACTATAACATTCTAGTTACCAATCCCCAGCCTTAGCAGAACTATGACTGTAACATTCTAGTTACCAGTTCCTAGCCTTAACAGAACTATCACCTTCCCATTCTAGTTCCCAGTCCCTAGCCTTAACAAAACTATTACTGTAACATTCTACAGAAGTTACCCATCCCTAGCCTTAACAGAAATGTTATTGTAACATTCTAGTTACCAGTTCCTAGCCTTAACAGAACTATTAATGTTACATTCTAGTTACCAGTCCTTAGCCTTAACAGAACTATTTCCGTCACAATCTAGTTACCAGTCCCTAGCCATAACAGAACTATTACCGTCACATTCTAGTTGCCAGCCCCTAGCCTTAACAGAACTTTTACTGTAACATTCTAGTTCCCAGTCCCTAGCCTTAACATAACTGTTACCGTCACATTCTAGTTGCCCGTCCCTAGCCTTCACAGAATTATTATTGAAACATTCTACATTAGTTACCAATCCCTAGCCTTGACAGAACTATTACCGTCACATTCTTGTTGCCAGTCCCTAGCCTTAACAAAACTATTACTGTAACATTCTAGTAACCAACCCCTAGCCTTAACAGAACTAATACTGAAACATTCTACGGTAGTTACCACTCCCTAGCCTTAACAGAACGATTACTGTAACATTCTAGTTATCTATCCCGAGCCTTAACAGAACTGTTATTGTCACAATCTAGTGACCAGTCCCTAGCCTTAACATAACTGTTACCGTCACATTCTAGTTGCCCGTCCCTAGCCTTCACAGAATTATTATTGAAACATTCTACATTAGTTACCAATCCCTAGCCTTTACAGACTTATTACTGTCACATTCTAGTAACCAACCCCTAGCCTTAACTGAACTATTACCGTCACATTCTAGTTACCAACCCCTAGCCTTAACTGAACTATTACCGTCACATTCTAGTTACCAATCCCCAGCCTTAGCAGAACTATGACTGTAACATTCTAGTTACCCGTCCCTAGCCTTAACAGAATTACTACTGAAACATTCTACAGTAGTTAGCAATCCCTAGCCTTAACAGATCTATTACTGTAACATTCTAGTAACCAACCCCTAGCCTTAACAGAACTAATACTGAAACATTCTACGGTAGTTACCAATCCCTGGCCTTAACAGAACTATTACTATAACATTCTTGTTACCAGTCCCTAGCCTTAGCAGAATTATTACTGTAACATTCTAGTAACCAACCCCTAGCCTTAACTGAACTATTACCGTCACATTCTAGTTGCCCGTCCCTAGCCTTCACAGAATTATTATTGAAACATTCTACATTAGTTACCAATCCCTAGCCTTTACAGACTTATTACTGTCACATTCTAGTTACCAGTCCTTAGCCTTAACAGAACTGTTATTGTCACATTCTAGTGACCAGTCCCTAGCCTTAACAGAATTATTACTGTAACATTCTACAGTAGTTATCAATCCCTAGCCTTAACAGAACTATTAATGTTACATTCTAGTTACCAGTCCCTAGCCTTAACAGAATTATTACTGTAACATTCTACAGTACTTACCAATCCCTAGCCTTAACAGAACTATTACTATAACATTCTAGTTACCAGTCCCTAGCCTTAACAGAACTATTACTGTAACATTCTAGTTACCAGTCCCTAGCCTTAACAGAACCGTTATTGTCACACTCTAGTTATCAATCCCTAGCCTTAACAGAACTATTACCGTCACATTCTAGTTACCAGTCCCTAGTCATAACAGAACTATTACCGTCACATTCTAGTTACCAGTCCCTAGCCTTAACAGAACTGTTATTGTCACATTCTAGTGACCAGTCCCTAGCCTCAACAGAACTGTTACTGTATCATTCTAGTTACCAGTCCCTAGCCTCAACAGAACTGTTACTGTATCATTCTACAGTAGTTACCAATCCCTAGCCTTAACAGAACTATTCCTATAACATTCTAGTTACCAGTCCCTACCCTAAACAAACTATTTCCGTCACATTCTAACTACCAGCCCCTAGCCTTAACAGAACTATTTCTATAACATTCTAGTTACCAGTCCCTGGCCTTAACAGAACTATTACCGTCATATTCTAGTTACCAATCCCTAGCTATAACAGAACTATTACCGTCACATTCTCGTTACCAATCCCTAGCCTTAAAAGAACTATTACTATAACATTCTAGTTACCAATCCCTAGCCTTAACAGAACTATTGCCGTCACATTCTAGTTACCAATCCCTAGCCTTAACAAAACTATTACCGTCACATTCTATTTACCAGTCCCTAGCCATAACAGAACTCTTACCGCCACATTCTAGTTACCAGTCCCTGGCCTTAACAGAACTATTACCGTCATATTCTAGTTACCAATCCCTAGCTATAACAGAACTATTACCGTCACATTATAGTTACCAATCCCTAGTCTTAACAGAACTATTACCGTCGCATTCTAGTTACCAATCCCTAGCCTTAAAAGAACTATTACTATAACATTCTAGTTACCAGTCCCTAGCCTCAACAGAACTGTTACTGTATCATTCTAGTTACCAGTCCCTAGCCTTAACAGAACTATTACCGTCACATTCTAACTACCAGTCCCTAGCCTTAACAGAACTATTACCGTCACATTCTAGTTGCCAGTCACTAGCCTTAACAGAACTTTTACCGTCACATTTTAGTTACCAGTCCCTAGCCTTAACAGAACTTTTACCGTCACATTCTAGTTACCAATCCCTAGCCTTAACAGAACTATTACAGTCACATTCTAACTACCAGTCCCTAGCCTTAACAGAAGTATTACCGTCACATTCTTGTTCCCAGTCCCTAGCCTTAACAGAAGTATTACCGTCACATTCTTGTTCCCAGTCCCTAGCCTTAACAGAACTATTTCTATAACATTCTAGTTACCAGTCCCTAGCCTTAACAGAACTGTTATTGTCACCCTCTTGTTACTAGGCCTGTGGCTGTACTTTTGAAACTCGTTTGAAACGCACATTCTATGCCGTTACCAGAAGCATGTGCTAGTGATAGAGTGTAACAATATGTTAGAAATGCCAATAGTATGGGATGCTGATAACGGTGCTTAAAAGGCGTAGGTTTTCCTATTTCTAACTCTTTTCGTAGTATATGCTAATCATTATCTATATAAGTTTCCTTAATTCTTTTTTGCCTTTTTTAATTTCTTTTCAATATACATTTCGTGAACGTTAGCGAGTGTTAGACTTTAGGGAAGTGCACCAGTAGACTGACAGATAACAATTAAATTTACAATGGGGTTTAATTACTCGCCTTTCCAGACTGTTCCTCTGTTACGTAAACGTGACTCGAGTACACACGTTCGCTAACAGTTTGAAATATAAGAGGCTCTCGGGGGACCCCCACTTATAAAAAAACCAGAGGCTCCCTTGGCGCAAAATCAAACCCCCATGGGGCGCACAGTTATACAGTCTTTAAGCTTTTGTGGCACACAAACTCATACAATCCTAAAAAAAATTGTATGACACAAAAGCATCTCATTGAGCTAAAAAAAACACCACATAGAAATAAAAGAGGCTCCAGAGAAAACAAATCACAACGACTGTCGTTAGGGCACAAAAGGAAAGTTCTTCATGCTCTCTTGGGGCAAAACAATATACAACCCAAAAAGCATACTCATCACAGAGAGGCTCTCGTGGAGAGGAGAGGGGGCACACAAATCCAATACTCCAAAGGGTTTCTTGGCGGCCCGAAAATACGAAAATCCTTTAGGGTCTCCTGAGGGCACAAAACAACGAAAACTTTATTCTCCCTTATTGTAATTATTGTTGTAAAAGATCCTGGTAATACACACTATACAGTTCCAGGTACTGAATGCATTGAAAAGGAGTTATGACTTAAAAAATAAAAAGTAGGATATTAAATGAAAATGGATTTAAGTATACATTGCTACCTGAAATGATCGCATCGCCCCTCGTACAACCTTTATATCTCGCAAGCAGATAACCTGAATGGAAACTTTAGGTAATCTCTCCTTAATTCATTTAAATATTAACACTTTTTTACTGCAAGGACACGAAAACTGTCGGAATCCGCTGTAATGTGGGCGAACATCTATAGTGCTTTCCGTAGTGACAATAGTAATCAAAAGGCTCGGGTTTACAGTGCTGTAAACTCATTACGGTACCCTGTGTCCAGCGAAAGATGGACATTTATTTAAGCATAAAGTTGATTACCTCTAGGTGTTACTGACGCCGGACATTTCACGAGGCTGATAATCTGATTCCGGTTGTTGCTCAGTGTCCGTCTTCGGTTCTAATTATACATCGATGCTTCATCATGGTCCCATTACCAACTGCGTCACAATGTGGGGAACACCTTATTGACTCTCGCCAGATAATTACTGTAATTTGAAATAAATTGCCTATACGTCGTACTATTTCTTAAGTAAAGACTCGACCTCAATTTCCACAGCTTAGTTTGTGGTGATTTGGTAGAGCAACGAAAATTGTTGGAACTAAAAACTGGAAGCCTTAAAAGCCATCGAAAGCAGCCTGTTTTGTCTAGTCTTGCCAAGGCGTGGGTTCATCTGGGCGTGTTTCTCCTCTTTTTGGTCTTGGTTTATTTTTTTATTTAATTTATTTTCATTTTTTCTTTTTTTCCGGATCGTTTTCAGAAGTTAAATTTGCATATCTAAATACAAAACTGGCTTTAATCATTCTATGTCAGATGTATAAAATATTTATACAATTTGGTTATATTTACTTAAATTTGAACAACGAAATAATGAAAGTCGTCAAAAGAAAATTTAAAGCTTAGGATCCAGATAAATATACGCGGTCGAGGAATTCAGGCACAGTCTAACTTGAAGCTGGAGAGAACTTGACGGTTGGAAATTATTTGTATTTTATTTAATGCATTTTCTTAAATAGGCAATTAAAACGAAACGCAACACATCAAATAAAATCTTGAATGTCCCTGTTTACCCATATATAGTGAAAAAACTATTTCACTGATCACTTTAACTGCTCCGATAATGTAATTGGTACCGTACGTAAACTAGACGATAATGTCCTGGAGTTTCTTTTATAAAGATATTTCGTTTTATTTAATATTTGTTTAATAAAATTAAATTTCATTTCGCTCATGCATAAATTTAATTTTAGCTTTATTAAAACCACACACACTTACGTTAGCAGGAAGTAACCTAATTGAAATGAACGTTACTTCAATGGCATTTTTCTTTAGCGTTTAACTAAATGTCAAAGCATTAAAAGAAGATTGTAATTATATTAAAGGAAAGTCTTGAATTTGTAATATAGACAAACGTCTAACGCTTAATCCAAGCCATAGTCACCATCTCAATAAAGAAAGGGAACATTACTGAAAGTTATAAACGGGCGATGGAGTTAACCAGTGAAACATTGGTTCACAGTATCATCTACACCATGCAAGTATAGAACAGAAGAACCAAGCTATTGTAAATATATTGTTAACGAAAATATTATCAAAAATAATAATGGAATTCGCCACTATTCCGGATATTCTCTCTTCGTTACGACTATATTGCATTGAAGAGTACAGAAAAGTAAGCGCACTTTGATCAAAATATTTCCAATTATTTAAAATGCAAAGAACTTTAAAAGTAATTATAGAACTTTAATTTGTAAAAAACGTGATTAAATCCATTCATCAGAATGCCCAAATGTGAGTTTGCTATTTTATTTTAAATTACACAATATGGCGGTTCGCAATAAAACCCATTTTAAATGAAAATTATATTGTAGTTTCTTACTGCCATCGTATTCATTTCTCCCTGTTGAATGTATTGAAAAAATAAAAATAAATTAAAAGAGGAAGAAATGTCATCTTAAAATGTGAATTAATTACAAAAAAGTGTATTCGTTTCTACATTGCATATGGCGGATGATTTGAAAGTCTCTTTTTGTAAAATTTGTCTCGAAGGGCTAACACCCTGCATGTGTGTATATGTACAATCACGATCATTATGCGGTAGACAATGTTCTGGATTGAACTATATCGCCCCGTTTTGGCCAATAAAGCTCTGGGTTGCTCGTTTCCAGCGGAACGTGTTGGGAGAAAAACTGTCGTGAAATATTTGACGTTAATTACTCAAAAGAAGCCGAATGAGGGCTGGTAGTACTGCTTGTTACCCTTCGGGAGTTTTCTGGCGAGGTCATTGGACATTGGAATGATACCAAAATATGAAAAACCTGACATGACACGTGGACTATATTATATATCCTGTTTGATCACAGGAGTGCAAGACCTGCTTACTACCAAGTACATTAACCTTTCACAATGAGTTATTCCTAAATAGACCAATTTATGGATGGCTTGTGCACTAATCTTGTTATACTGTTAGCAAATGGAAGCAATCCTCTTCAGCTAGGCCAATTCAAAGAATTGTCTTGGGATGTTTATAGTGCTTTTATAGCCGGAGTTTCGTACCATATAACTTTCGGGTGTACTTATAATTCCACACTATCAAATTCGTATAGACGATGCGCTTCCGGCAACGTTGAAGTTATACTCGTACGGAGGGGGACAGTTATATAATGCCTTGAAACGTTGGTAACGGCCGGATGTTGATCCTGGGGCGGACACTGTGTCCCGAAGGGTCGGGAACAGACGGAACAACAGCGCTTTATTGGTCAACAATTTTAACGTCTAAGTCAAAGTATGGTCGTAAAATTTCTGGAGGAATCCCAGATCGGTCGTCAACTGCATGTTGAGAACGGATAAGTACAGACAAAGGTTAACTTATTGTATGTCTTCGCCTTACTAGGCGTCAGACCCATCGTAGTGTTGGTCCTTAAGATTTTATAGCATCACCAAGGTAACTCAGCAGTAAATCTGTTATCATATTTTTGACTTAACGAGACATGATACCTCGTTAGACATTATAAGGCTTTCTTGTGTTTTTGAGTTATCTCCCTTAATGTTATCGCTAATGAAATACGGCTTAAATAAATATTTACAACAATTATGAAATTGTAAACATAATTTAAGCACTTGTTGTGCCAATAATAAGCATGGTTGGGTACGGTTTGGCTGGGGCTTGGGGCTGGGGCTGGGGCCGGGGCTCATGGTGGGGATAGGACGGGGTGGGGGCAGGGATACACCATAGGCTGTATTGCAGAATATGTTCGGTGTTTGTTTTGTTAGGGGACTGACGTTCTAACAACAGCTAAGGTCATATAAATACAGGTGCCTTGGGAGACAACGCCATAAAACTTGTCAGATTGAAAGAATGATTGAGACCCCCAGTGTTCCATTGGGGGCAAAGATCAATTTCGGTTTGAATAATATGTGTTGTCAACTTCGGTGCGAGAAGAATTTAAGACGGGGGGAATAATGAATCGTACGTCACTGTATCAGCGGACGAAATGTCTCGTGAGCCGCACAGAAAGACCTCGATTTTTACTACTGTTGTAGCATGCTGTTTTATTTCTAAAACAAACATGTTATTTTTCCTTCTATGTTATCTTTAAAATCCATTTGCATCAATTTTTATTGAATTGATATTAATGATCTGCTGTAAATTTCTTGAAACGGAAACGGAAGCTAGTAAAATCATCTACGGCTTTCGTATGTTAACTCAAATATGTAGGTCGAGTATGACGATTTATTGATTTAGGAAAACTATATTTTTTTTCTTCTCCAGATATCCTCTCATAATACATAACGCGGAAGCTACAAAGCAAGTAGCGTCTCTTGGTAAGAAGCACTGATGTTGGTTTGGTACATATCCTGACAGAGCGTATACCGGAACAATAGATCAGGATGTTATTGTGTGGCGACAGGGAAGCTGTAGAAAACTAATTAAACATCTACGTCGCTGGTTCTGTCTTCCGGAAACCCTCAGCTTGATTCCGTAATACTGTTGCAAGGTGGCGCCGAGTGTATATATGGTTCTGATGTTCCAAGTTTGTTGGGTTTATATTTAAGTAACTATTGTCTAGTATTGTGTTTGCTCTTTTGCTTTATTGACATGTAGTGCTGTTGAAAAATAAAACGCCCAATCGGAAAGCAGGAATAGTATTTCATCCCGATATGCTTGTGTGTAACCATAGTGACATACAAATGATTAAAGTACACAAAGGAGGCGAACAGATAAATCAGTGGCCATGTTATTGAAGACCCTGTGTTACAAGAGCGCATCTGACGGTGACAAGTAGCAAACATGATACTGAACTTATGTTTTGCAAGGCTTGGTTACTATCGCTTCAAATTTCACAATTATCAACCAATCAATATGTGATGTTTTATCACGTGATGAGGTGATAAGTAGCATACGCTGGTGAAGCGACAACTGTGGTCACAAGTGACCATAACGATTCAAGATAAATTGAAGTTACATGCATTCCAGGGAAATGAGGTGACCAATGCAAAAATTCACATATGTCGTCTCTCTTCTGCATGGAAACAAATTTACTTACATAAGTGAAACACGTTTGCGCATGCCCACAAAGTACATATGTATGTGTAAATGTTCGAACAGCTGCCACTTAGTGTATTGTCATACACGTTAGGAATTTGTGATCTTTAATCAAGAACACGAAGACAACTTTTGGTTCTATGACATTGTTTTTACTAAAGTAAACAAAATTAATTGTAAAATAATTCGTCATATAATGGACAAAAAGTTAATTATTGTTTCAACTTTAATTAATCAAAACAACTTCATAGAGTATTCTAGTAGCCCCCTTCCACTTAACATTTACGCAATGTTTCAGCTTACGGGGGGGGGGGCATTGTTTTATTTTTGGACAGTTTATCTGAATACCAGCAATGGCCGAGGCGGCGGCGTAGCGTATCAAAACTACTTGCTTTGTTTTACCTAACATGAAGTTATGTGCCACTCTATAAAGAAGATAAGCGTGTTCAAAATTAAACATAAATCTCAGCCATTGTTTCTGTTAATATAAGTTTCTTCATTTAGTATCATTTCAAACCGATTATTTAAGTTCATTGTAAGCGTTATCTTGTTCAACTGATACATTTCATAGGAATCAAACTAGAGTTGGACGATTTATTTAAGTTCAAGCACAAAAAAAGTAAATTGTGTACATGAAAAGAAAATCAGAAAAGAAAAGTACGTATTCAGTACTGTAGAGAATGTTAGAGTGACTACAGGATATTTTTTTTTTCAAAACGTGCCCACTCTCCTAAACGTTTGTAAGAAAAAGTATCTGGGCGATGAGGATGCAATTGAGCCTCTTTCTGAGATGCATGAAAGGGAAAATGTGATGCAACAACTGATACTATTGTTTTAAAGTGATCTATTTATAGAATAATAAAGGATGACCAAATGCTCAAAAACCCATTTTGGGCAATATGATTACTTGGCTTTTGAAGATAAGACTTCTTTCAAACATCAAGCGGAAGAGTAATGAACAGCAATTTCGGTACAATATCCTGGTTATGGCTATCAGGGACCAAAGGCCCGATAGCGACTGTTGAGATGTTGTGTCAGGTCAGATCAAGGGCAGATAACAATCGGTTATGAAAGCCAGATGGCATGAAAAGGCATAAAACTGACATTAAGTTCGTTTTTCAGTAATTTTGACATGACATATCAGATTATTTTTAAATCAATGATGTTTTCCATAAAACGGAGATAAACACTCACAGGACATGAATATTTTAACCAGAGCAAACAACGAATTACACCGATATATTTACGTTGTTTATTACAGCATTTGCCGAGTTTGTCGTCTCCGCGACCGGTTGCCGACGCTAAAAATTATGACTAACGCGATTCGCTGGGAGCCGAGTACTGGTCTGTCTCTGTTGTTACGTCGGAGTCCATTTCTAGTTCCGAATTTTACTCGATTTCTATAATGTCAAATTTTCCAGATTAATGATAAAGGAAATTGATTACTTTCGTCTGAATATAAGAATCTGGATAGTATAAGACAAATCAGTCAGCTGAGAGTGCGGAATTGTATTTTGTTAAGATATTGAAAGGATCGGATTTTTTTTATTAATGCCAGTACGACATCAGGACCTTGTACGTTTATGCGGAACAACCGCTACGTCCGTTTTTAATGTTAACCCTTTTTGGGTATAGATCCTGGTGAACCTGCAAATATTTGTGCAGGCCTTGCAAGGCTTTGTCAAGGCTCGCCAGAAAGCAGCATCAGGTTACTGAGTCCGACCTTATTTCATAAACGAACAACTCTTGTCCAACCGGTTCACCGTTTTGATCGCGATAAACGAAAGCGGCCCGGTCCTCTTAGGCTGGATGGAGCCAGTCTGTGTTCATACCGGCATGAATTTTCGAAAAAGTTTCATCAAATCTTGTTAACGTTTAAAATGTGTCATCAATATTTGTGAAAACATCAAAAACGAATAAGTGGGTACCGTTCAGATGTGTCATTAGATATTGTGTACCGTTCACTTGTGCGATACATTTTGTGTGAACCTTTCAGATTTATTATCAATTCTTGTACATCAATTTAAAATGTGTCATAGATTTTTGTGTACTTTTAAATGGTGTCATCAAAGCTTGTGTACCCCTCAGACGTGTCTTCAATTCTTGTGTGCTTCTTGTCTCAAATGTGTCATCAGTTCAAATATCTTTTCTTTTTTTCTAGTTCTAGTTTTCCTATAGTATGACACTCTTTTAATAAAGTAATGCTTGTCCAAGTAAACAATTATTTACCTGCACATTTCTTTGTGTAGCTACCAGACCAGAACTAGAACATCACAGAAAAAAATAGTATAGTAAGTGACTCACAAACAGAAGGGAAACTAACTCACTTTAAAACAATCTTCAAAACGCCCGTGTTATTTTACAATCTATATATTATTGACAAGGTACATATTGCTTGCGTCAAAGACATACCAAACGAATAAGACAATGGTGATGATGTTTGGCCTCGTTTGGTGCTACATCTAGCTTATTTTCAACAAGAGCAGAATTTCAAAAGGTGAAAAAAAATGATAAAATATTAATGCTTCATGTTGGCGAAAACCGGTTAACGATTTTTGTACCCGCATGATACTAAATTTGGAGGGCGTTGGGGTAATCTTAGTGGCCTCTTTTTCGACCGGTAGGAGTAACCAAGCTGTGACGTAAAAAGGACACGCTGCACGTGGAGAGATGTATGATGATAGAAACAAACACTAACGCCTCCCCGACGTATGAACGGTGTGCTGCTGTTGAGTTTGCAAAATAACCCTCTCTCCCAAAGATACGCTAAATATATATGTCAACAGAACTCAGCGTTCTGGATACTGTAGTCGTGCGCACGCACCGGGAAACAAGGATATGTTGTTTTATTCGGGATCCAGAGCCAATGCCAAAACCGTGACATTATGCATTGGAAACAAATTGTCCAACATTTCTGAAAAGTAAACAGCAATACCTTCTAGAACTAAACAAATATAGAAAAGAAAAGTAATTAAATGAAATAAACAAAACAGAATCAACATCAGTGTTTCGAGTGTGAAAATGCAAAAAGGGCAGGGCACGTTTCGAACCCTCGACCTCCAATCATTGTATTGTTGCTCTAAAAGCAACTACCTGATCAACGGTAGAACCCTGACCAGTTGTGCTACCGCTATATCTTAAACGAAATGTCCGAAGAACAATAGTGGAATATTCTTGTGTTTTGCCTGAAGTGGGTCGAAATCTTCTTTTCCCTTAGGGTTCTTTCTTACTCTTTATGTGACGTGCCAGGACAAGGAAAATTAATCTCATTAATGGACAAGCATTATATTCCATTCGATACAATGATATGTCATTTTTACATAGACAGTATATCCATGTTGCATTCCCTGTTATTTGGGTGTCGATTTGTTCTGTATTGCAGTTGGTTCTTTGTTGTAAGTACATGTTGTATTGGTTAACTCATAGTTGCCTTATAATCCAGAAGGTGGCTGGCGAATAGAAAACATTGATGTTGCTTTCTTCGCTATTTTACTCTCGAGTTTGACACTTTGTTTGTTTGCTGCGGGTCTGTACTTGCCCATTTCGATTGTAAATTGAAGAGAGAAATGTCTAAAGATTCAGTTTTTCTTTGAATTACCGACAGGCTTTCTTGATGGTAATTGGAGAGAAATGATAGATCGTACGGTGTGCCGATGTGTTTATATCGTGAGGGCGTGATTGTCGTCGGTCATGATGGATACCGACGGTCGCCTGTTATGACACCCAGACTTTTCTCGCGGTCAATACCATCTTGTTCCTCTCACGAATTCGCAAACTATGATAAATGCTTTGCATATGTTTCCAATATTTGGATCTACTTCGAATTTCTAATGTTATTTGACCCTTCGAGACTGGTCGGGCGACAGAGATCGTCTGGTTTAAAACCCGAATTGTAGCCAACCTCTCACATTTACTACGATTGGGGTGATCGAAGTTGTTTAAATGTTTTCTTAAACACATCTTTTATACATGTATCAAATAGTGTACAGTTTCGATTCCAAGAAAATACTTTTATAGCAAAATATGAGACAACCCAGAGGATATTTACTTTGCTTAAGAAATCAAATTGGCATGCGTGAAGCACACCTTTGGTTTCTGGGTCATTTTCGTAAGACATTTTGTAAAATGCCATATCAATTATTTCATCAGATCAGAAATCGGCAAAGGTTTTATAATATTCTGTAGGCAAAGCACTAGAGAATGATATACATTCAGTTACCTCCCTTCCTTTTGGTTTCAGATATAACTGAAGCTCGACTGAGCCACGGTACAAACGTTGACCAACTAGCCTAAACAGGTCGGAGGTCTGTGGTTCGAATCCCGGTCTTCCCCAGATGTATTTTTTACACTCAGAACACTGTTCCTGATTTTTTTGAGTGTGTATGTATTTCGTTCTTTTTATTTGTCATAAACGTGCCGCCTTGTACATGTATGATTTTCCTTTCCATGATTTTTTTACCTATAGGCCGGGAAAGATTTCCCACTGCTCAAGTACATTTTCTGAGATGGGTGTGGGGACCCTTAATACATATGTCCCTACCCAATTACAGTTCTACATTACTTTGGACAAGAATCTCAAAACAAGGCATATTTCTAGATTACTCCCAGGGTATTCGTTGGCTTCAGTATGTAAGTGTGTCATACATTCACCAGGGGCGGGTCCAGGTGAGGGCGTAACCCCCCCCCCCCCCCCCCCCCCCCCCCCCCCCCNATGCTCCAAGTCAGGAACCGTTACATTAGTGCATTTCAAAATTATTTTATGTTTTTTAGCAAAAAAAATGCTCCGCTCGGCGAAAGATTTTATTCTATGCCCCCTCTTTCAAATATCCTAGAAACGCCCATGCGAAAGAGGTTCCTTATAAAGCTAGTCACGTAACATCTTCAGACAGCCAGGTCGTTCCTCTTTAAAATTCGTTCACGCACAGCCGATCTGTAATTCTAGAGAACTATATACCATGAAAAAACTTATGCGTTTTTTTGAGGTTCCGGAAATTGTGTCTCCAACCCGCCCGGATTTACACGAACCCCAGCTAATTCGTCAGCTGTTGTGTCAACTGACAATCCTGGAGTTCACTCGGTAAATTCCCGGTTCTGTCGAACACAAGGACGCTACCTAATAAATAACACTGTATCCTTGCAGAAATCCTTCCCTTTCTGCCAAGTACGTATATAAATGAAGCCACGTCACAATCGTATACAAAAAGTCATACAAATTTAAAATCCGTTTCTGCCCATGTAACAACGTTCGCTAAAGCGAGAGAAATAATTACTTTCTCACATTAGTGAAGGTTTGTGATATTTCCGTAGTTTTATCTCGGACTCGAAAATTGCTGCTGTTAAAAAGCAGCACTGTAAAGTATAGAGAACGCGAGGTCCTAGCTAATGTCATCGTTGAACAAGTTATCCAAACGCTAGACAAAATCATTCGTTACTAGGTAATTAATCACACTAGTCCCTAATTTTCATTTTATGAAGTCGAAAAAGCTCATCAACCTTTCGAGAGTGGAAAGGCAGTGAATTAATACCGTCGTGCATTCCTGGTACAATCAATGTTACCTAGCAACTAGGACGACACTTTTCTTTATTAGCGTTCGTTTCGTATTCAGGGTAACCACGTAGAGTAGCGTATAGACCAGAAGAAAGCTGTCATTGCCCTAGAACCTCTAATTACTCCTGAAACGGAGCGTGCCGGCCTTACACAAGTGCTCAGGCGTTGTTTGTGGCTTTCCTGGGAATCAATTGTCTAGAAGGAGGGAATCCTATTTAGTAAATAAACCGTCTTCATTTCTTATTGCGTAACACGATTTGTTAACAAACTCATTAGAATTTTTTGACGTGTTTAGATACTGGGCCACTGGCTGAGTTGGAATGCTGCATGCATTTCTAAAAGAGAAAAAGCATCGGTTTGGAAATATGTCGAACGATCTTTGCAGGCATAGGAAACAAATTAATACTGGAAGCAGTGTGCGTGTTTAGTTTTTTTTTAAATATACAGTGAATATAAAAACAAATTGCTTTTTCGGAAAAAGAAACCGTTTGATTTTTAGAGTTATTCCATTCCCTACAAAGCCACATAATTATTTTGATTGTACCTGTGCAAATTGTGATGAAAACCTTATTTCATTTCAAACAAAATGACATACAATGATATTTTACTTTAAGTTTCAAAGGGGCATGCATTTGACAATCTCTTTTATTTATAAATGTATATACCAGGAGTTGATAATGGAGCAGGATAATGGAGGTAGATGCAATTATATTTTATTAAATTTTCACTTTCTTAATCAGAACTATACCTTAATACATGTACATGTATAGCCTTTTACTGTACTTACACAAACTTATATAATAGCGCAAAGTTTTACCTACAAGAATACCGTAGCATATATAATCATTCAGAATTGTTGTTTCAACTCTAGCAATCACGTGCACATTACGTCATTTTCGGATGTACATGTACCAAAGCAAAGGTTAGCTTAAGCGATAGAAGTCTAACATTTTATATTTTGACATTCAATCTCAAAATGTCAACTCTAAATTGTATTAAATTCTTATAAAGTTCAAAAGTGTATGTTCAGGGGCACTTGAAAGGTATTTTTCATGTTTTGTAAGAAACTGCCAAAGTTTCCTTTTTCGTTGTACATTTCTTAAATAAACCAATAAACCAAAACGGATGCTTCAGTATATAAACGAATACAAAATAAGAACTATAACTTGGGAATGTTTTTCCAATCGGAAATTGTTCGGCTCTTTCCGTCATACTGTTAGTGTAATCGGGGACCAATCATGGCTCGACTTCATATTCAAAGTATGACGGAAATTCACGAATAGTCCCAAATTTATGTCTTTCGACTTATGGAACTGGAAACCATTGATATAAACAACTTGGCGTATGCAGGTTTGGTTGTTTATTTAACGTAAATACAAGTAATCAAATGATGCTTCTTTCGTACATTTGTATTTATAACGGCATAGAATACAGTTCCGTATAAACAAAGCGGCAAATTGTCCGTGCTGCTCATCATGAAATATGTTTGAGCGGGACTTTGTTGCATACTATTTACTACCGATTTCTGGTGAAGTGCCTATCATTTCGATTTTCAAAACAAGGCTACTGCCGATAGTTCAAGATAAAACCCTACACAATGATACGATAAGGACAATTATTGTGTACCGTTAACAAAAATGTGTCCATCGTCTTCTTAAACCTAATTAGTTTTAAAAATTTAGATACTAAAATTGTGTTTCGATGTCTGAGTAAGCTTTCATTTATATACATTTTAAAGTTTGCGTTGTCTTCTTTTTTCGGACTAGTACAATGGTGTATCATCTTTCGAAATATGCTCCTCACTTTAGCAAAAATAACGAATATTTGTTATTACAAATATATGCATTAATTTTACATCTTTATACACTTATTCGTATGTGTATATGTTTTTATACATCATTAAACAGTGGCGAGGAAATTGCAATTCCCTACCTATACTCTTATATGTATATACCAAAGTAGAATATATTGTTTGTACTACACTAGAAAATTGGTTGAGGAATCTTAATTCGATAAATTGCTTATTTAGGATCCCATGAGTAACCCAATGTTTACGTCGCAGGCTTTAAATACAACATTTGATGGAAAGATTGCGAAGTTATTTACTATTTTCTCTGACTGCAGATACTAAACAGAAAACGTGGGAAGGAATTTACTTAACAAACAAAACCATTAACCATGTTGAACGAGATTTTAATTCAATTGGTTTGGCAATAACGCACCATCGAATCGACTCTGTAATGTAGAGTACGAACTCCGAGTCTCGTGGAAGCATTGCATTGCATTGCATTGTGTTCGAAAGTGACGAAAGTGTGCAAATGCGTGCGTCAACTTCAAAAAATAGTGTAATTTGTTTAAATACTAAATATAACCCGCCATGAACTATTTTCAATGTTCGCTTCTGTCCATTTATTCAATCAATGGATAAAATCCAGTCACTAACGATTTCGGTTAAGGGTGTATGCTACATATCTTTGTGTACCTGTAATTTCTTTTATAGTTCAATGTTAAATGTAATTTTACAAGATTCACAAAACAAGTAACAATGTATTTCGACTTGTTTATAAATCTCATGTTGACCCGGATAGAAGTGCAAAGGGAGTCTTTATGTGGGAGAAAACTGGAGTACCTGGGGAAAACACGTGGTCGAGCAGGTGACCTAATACCTTTTCACATCCAATTGGGGACCAAACCCCACGTGCACACGTCTTGGTGTAGCTCGCTTTCTTTCTTTTTATTCTTGTTATAAACTTAAAGCGAAAACATTTTTTTTTTTTTTTTTTTTCCCCATCGCATTTAGGTTATTTACCAGAATACTTCACTGCGGATTAATTTTCATATTTTGGAACTTTTTTAAGAAGGAGATTTTTGTCTCCTTAAAACATATTTGTTTTCAGTGTACATATCGTATAGTTTTGTTCGGAAGAAAGTAATGTGTACCTGTATTAAATTTTACAAATATTACGAATTACATAAGAGTGCGAAGGTCAATACTTCCCACGAGTTCATTTTCATAGAATCTTTTAAATTGGTTCAATTTGAATGAACTTTCGTCATATTTCGATACAATGTAATTCCGTGATACTTTTTATCATGCTACTATCAATTAGCTTCTTCTATTTTGTACGAAATGACAACAGCAACTGTCGTTTGTTCTTCCCGCACTGTTGCCCGTGGCTGTACGTCACTGAACTCTCGAACTGTTCAGAGGGATTTTGAATGAGGCGCCCGCATTCCGTCTCTTTTACTTGGTACAATTATCTCACGCAAATCCAATTTTACTTGTTCGAAGCACTTCTGTACACATCTCGTAAACAAACACACCAAACTTTTTGTTCCTATCCTTAAGAATATGATTGAGTTTCTGTGGGTTGTATAACAAGAAGCTCTGTCTCCGGGACGCGATATGATTGCACTTCTCCGCTCGAATCTCATCAACCTCCGGCATACAGTGATTCGCATCAGAATCATTTTCTTCAATTTAAAAGATTAGGAGGCTTAAAATCCAAAAACCATTAGCGTTAAAACAACGAAGACAAATTCGACGTAAAATGCAAATAATACCATCACCCCTTTTACAGTACGGGTTAGTGCCGTGAATCGATCCAAGCCCGCTCGAGTGCGCCAAACCTGCCCGACAGAAAGGGGTGATACATTTTGGATGCAATATGTATCCCGAAATTGACATTAAATACCTATAGTGTCTCTACGCCATCAAATTAAATATTACTTTATCGCAAAATTTCGTGGTTTTTTTAGGTTTATATCTATAAAGGAAAAGGGAAATGATGTTTGTGTTGTAAGGGTTTTTCTTAAATGGAATATCAAGGACAGAGATCGTGCTGGATGTTTCTATATCAGAACTTGATAATGTCCATTTGGTCATAACTTCTTTAAGTTTGACGCCCCGTGCGTTAGATAGAATCACTTTCGAGATACATGGCGAATTTGTGTGCGCTAATCGTGCGCTCTCTCCCTATATCACAGCAGTGCCAGACAGGAAACGAGATGGTATGTCGCTATCTCCCTCAGCAGCACACACATCGAAATTCAGTTTTCGGTATATGTATTTTGCTCATTATGCAATGCTTGTTTATGTTATTGTTCGCTATATGATGCCAAAAATGTATGCACTGTTTGTATTTGCCATGGTACGCTAGGTGGCGCTGAACAATTTTACATAGAAAGTGTTCCAATAGGGGTAGTTCGATTAGTCCTCATGGTTCGTGTTCTGTTAGGGGTCCCCCGTCATACCATAGTTCGTTTTTGGGGGTTGGTCTTGCTAGGCCAATAAGATTTTGTTTTTAAATTTGGTCTACAAGTCGCCGGACCCATGTGCACAGTATTGGTCTTTGACCGCTATATGTAATTGTATTTAGTTTTTTGGGTCTGTATGGTGTCGCTGAATCAAGATTCGCTTATTTATAAGGGTCCGCTAGGTGTCGCTTTATCAAATTAACTGTAAGGGTTTGTTAGTTTCCACTAGTTGTGCGTTAGGTAGCGCCGTATCTAACTTTGCGGTACATGTATTTGTTGTGGTCCGCTAGGTGTCGCTGTATCTATATTTGCGGTACATGTATTTGTCGTGGTCCTCTAGGTGTCGCTGTATCTATATTTGCGGTACATGTATTTGTTGTGGTCCGCTAGGTGTCTCTGGACCGAGCTGCCCTGTTTGTGTTCGTCAGTACGCAAGTGCTGTATAGGTGTCACTGGACCAATTTGATCGCGGTATCGGGACAACGCCGTGATAACACAATCACTCTCACTTTCGTGTCTCGTAATTGGAAGTAAATTAGACGAATACAAAATATACATCACTACGTGTAAGCACCAAACTAGGTCTAACCTCGATAACCATATGCGTTTTATTCCAAGAAAAAAGATTGACCGATAGTCTGTGAATTTTCTGGCAAATTGCAATCACAGTGCTGTGTCCAGCGTGTTTGTAACTATTGATAGTGCTGCTAAAACCGGACTTCTATGTCCACCAGGATTTGTTACATGCAATAACAGTGTAGCTTTTACAGAGTGTTCTCGTCATTATTCATAATGCATGTTTAGTCGATATTGTCTGCTCCTCAATTACGTACCCTTGCAAATGTTACCGGTATAAAACGCCGTTGCTGAAATGCTGGACTAACCTCGTATTTATCATAGAACAACTGTCGACAGGTCGTACGCGTTTGAGTCGAGATAATGCACTACTTTGCTAGAAGGTGAAATCGATGGAACAAAAATGAAAAATTATGGTGCTTAGTGAACTAGATATATGCGTTAAGTTAGTTTTAGAAAAGGGACATTTATCAACACACGTTAATATTAGGAATTATTGGTGGGCCAAGCCTCCAGCTATAACCATCACGGTTATAATGATCCAGTGGGGACTTGGCGCGGCACAGAACTCCAAAGCAACAATGACGCAGTACACTTATTCACACACACATCTTTGTGCCTTTAAAAGATTGGTTTCCATTGTTTAATTGAAAGATAATTTATAACTATGTTTTTGTGTGTAAATGACTGAAGGAACTACGCGACTATAAGAAGTTACTAAATTTGAAGGAAGCATGCATCTCCATTTGTTAATGCAGGTTTGAAGTAATTTTTGGTTTGAAGGAAGAAAGCTATCAATTCGATTATTGTTGGTTTGAAGGAAGCACACATATATATTTCATTTCTGTATATTTAAAGAAAATACGCTGTTTAAGTAACTGACGGATTTGAGGAGATAAGCGAATTTAGGTAGTGTTTGTTTGAACGAAGAATGCACCTCAATTCAGCTACTGCTGGTTTGAAGGAGGAACGCGTTTATATTCAGTTACTGACGGGTTGAAAGTACGCTATTGTTGGTTTTAGGGAAGAACGCATCTATATTTAGTTGTTGCAGCTTTGAAGAAATATATATTGTCTTCTCAAAATGTCGAAAGAATGTTATATAAAATTGTTTTTCGCTTCGTCTAATAACTCTCCCTAGGTCTCACTTTGTTTATTAGATTTATGTTTTACCTATCAATAAATTATCAGCGTGAAAACAGTGTTGCATGTGATGTATGACGCCATATGAAATATAGATTTATCTTTATTGCATGGATGGTGTATAGGGAAAACATCGCCAAATTTGTCTTCAGAAAATAACAATTATCAAATTGGATTATTTTCTTAATCAAATACTACACTATGAGTTCGGTATGCCTTTGTCTTATGGAAACTATTTAAATCCCTGCAGCTGTTTAGTTTATAATAATTCTCACGAGTAAGATGCACATTTTCCTTCACATTTCCTTGTTGATCGGCTACGTATCTATTTTTAACAGAAACATATTTAGATATTTTTCAATAACATGTGATTCGTTACAATTAATTTCGGTGCAGATGTGCGATTACATTTACAGCAGTTCCTTCGAGGTTAATATAAATAATCTTTTCCGTTTACTATATGTAACTTTTAAAATGAGATTGCTCTAAACTACAATTATACTTTTAATTATAATAATAATAATATACAACATTTGATATAGCGCCCTATCTAGCTAACACCAGCCACTCTTAAGCCCTTTACAGTACATAGATTTACAATTAATACAATAACATATACATTAAGCATTACAATTTTTTTTAACTATCAAGTTTTACTCTGATGCGGAAACCTTGCGTTCTGTGTTCGCACAAAACGAGCTCTTTGTTTGTGCTTTCTCTGTTTGCACATCGCTAAATTATATTTTTTAGATGTGTAGCGGAACTGAACTGGGTCGATTAACGGCGACCAGGTAGCTCAACAAGTAGAGCGTTCGTCTAGCGTTCGGAAGGTTTTTGGTTCGAATCTCGGTTTCGCCGTTGCATTTCTCTTTCTCCTGCTAATTAATTATAATAATTCGAGATCATTATATACCGCTTTATCACAGCCAAGTTCGACGGTCGTCTCAAAGTGGTTCACAAGATATTATCCGTGGTTATAAGGCCTTTGCATCCAGCCAACATACAGCCGGTGCTGCCATTTCGACGCTCAGAGCTAGCATTCAACAATTCTAGCACTGCCCAACTACGTACTCATTTACAGCTGAGAAGACTGAAACAAGCGGAGTAAAGTACCTTGCTCAAAGATACAACACAGTGCCGTGCCAAGACTCGAACCCGCAATCCTTCGGTCACGAGCCCGGCGTCATATACCACTCGACTACTGTGCCTGTTACACATATACTGATCTCTATTCTTTCGTTATTCGTAGGTTGCCTGTTCGTACATTGATCATCATAGATTGTGCCATCGTGCATTCATAATGCATGCAATATTCGTCTCGGTATGACACAGCGTTTTCGTTTGATTGCGATTATTTTGTACATCCTACGTACGCCGTTCCCGCATTGCACATGCTCCGGATTTCGTACGTGTGTATACTGTAGACCATTGTTTTATTCCGCAATATAAATTACTAAATTAACTTAACATTAAATACAATCCTTGAAAGGTAACCGTATAACACTAGAATTACAGGAATTTATTTAGTTTTCGATTCAGTACATGATGTTGACGGGAATGTACCTTGCGTCTATGGACCGAGGGTCCATTGTATAGACAATGGTTCTCATTGATGGCCAGCTGGAATTCGTTTGGTTTCTAATTGTATTTTATCCTGCAGCACGTTTCATTATTCAACAATGTAGCCCTTATCTAGATGTATCAGCGAGGAAATACCGCGCTAAATGCTTTAGGGAGTTAACGTAGGGTAATTCATACTAATTTGTAGATACATATTGTGCGTCTTTCAGGTTTGAAGTACGTATTTGTTCTAGTGTTAAACGCATTAGAATAATAATTATTACTGAGAACATCACTAGGAAGAGAACTGCAGAGAGATTTCGAGAAGTTTATCCAGAGTGGAACCCTTGAATTTCGAATGTATCAATGATTTTTCAGAGAACTGGGAAAGCATGCTTAGGGTTTATATTTATTCCTCTCTCAAAATTACTTAATGTCGTATAAAAAGCGATGATATCTTCCACAATGATTAAATTTGAAACTAAATTTAGACAACTAGTTAAGAAAAAAAAATGAAAGAAAAACATTGACTTTCACTTAAACAAAACAAATAAAAAACATCAACTACAATGTTCTTTATTTGTAAATGTTAATCAACTTGTAGAATTATAACGCCAGATCGTAAACAATAAACACCCGCCATGACTAATATAATTATTATTATACATGCCTGCAACTGTTGGTCGTTCATGCGCTCGACCAGAAATGACATACGAGGTTATTATGACATGTCAACATTGATTGCTTATGCCGATGAGTAATATAGAATAATGACAGTGCGCATGCGTTACTTTTCTTATCAGTTGATCGGAATGGCACGTGTTCACGTGAATTCGGCAATTATGGCTATCAGTTCCCAGGTGCTTTAAAACACTCTGTAAACATTTGAGACGTTTTGGTAGTCTGTGAGATATCCTAGCGCTATCTTTTGCATAGGTTTAAAACTCTACGGGGACCACATTACGACCGATTTATTGGCGTAGTAATATCTGACACGTGCGCAATCAGAAAAGTTGTAGTCCTCGAGATAAAGATTATAAATAAGACCGATCTGGGAAACAACGCGAACAGATTTCTTTAACACATGAGAACCATTAAGACAAGGTGTCAATGTTGAAACGATTTAAAAGTTATTATAGTTCTGATAGCATTTCATAAGCGTGTCTGCTGTTGAGTCAAGTCAAAAGTCTGCAGACGTTGTCGCCACATGATAAAGAACTATGATTGTTAATTGGTCCTGTTTGACGGGAGAAACTACATTACCGAGTTGAATTATTTTATTTTATTTCTCCAGTCATGATAAAGTTGCCTTTGAAGTCATGTGGCTTGGACATAGAGGAAACGTTATCTATGATTGTACCGATGACACAGCTAATAGCAGTGATTATAGTGTGTTATGATTAGTGGCGGCGATTATCTCTATATCTGATTGCATGTCTGTCTCGGTACAACTCAGAACTGGAGCACTTGTATATGACATCAGAAGCTTATGAACAATACGATAAAAACAATTGCAAACAATCATTTTCTCATGCTATAATCTGCTATTGAACATTTTCATATTTGAAAAGAAAGTTAAAAATTGTGACAGTACCTTTGCTTCAAACATTTCGGCATCATAGTCCTGATGAAGCTTCAAATGATTAGGTTCTTGTACTCGAAACTCATAAAATCGGCATGCATACGTCGCTTATAAGACTAACGTTACCGTTTGTTTGACCATTAGCAACTGCCAAAACAGACAGCTGAGTTATAACTGTTACTGTAGCGTAAATATCAAACAGACCTCAAACCGGCTGAAACAACAACAATATAAACGTCATAAATTGATCAGATAACGACGAAATTACGGAACAACCAGATCCTCGTTTTGTGAAATAGCATTTCAGGGGTTCTGTTCGGTTAAAGCAAAGGGAGATCACTCTAGTATAATGATTTGAACAATTTGCAATAAAGATGTCTGTTCTTGATCTTGCATACGCAAACAGTTATGATAAAAATAATTTTGCATTCTTTTGTTTATCATTCACTATTGTGTCTACACTCCACCTCTAGCCAACGTCTACCCTGACTCCTATCGCGATATTTGAAAGATAAGGTGTTGATTTATCGGCAGACGTGAGTGACACACCAATTTTCCTATTACCACTATATATTGTACATACACTGTGTTTAACTACGCCTCCAGGTCCGCTATCTCGGAGCGACAAATGTTATAGCAGAAATGAACTTACAAAAACGAAATATATCTTTACTATTTTACACGGTCTTAAACATAATCTGACAGGAGTTTCTACGTAACCAAGATTATACTTGGATAAGAGAAAGTTCTACTTATCTTGTTTTCATTATTATGTTTCCGTGCAAGCATGCGATCTGTGACTCCCAACAGACAGAAAACTCGTCTGGGAACCACCTACGTCATCAATCACGTGACATACCAATCGCTTTGTCATCTCTTACCCAGACAGTTTTTCCGTCCATAATTATGCGTTTGTCTCGGCATGCATCTGTCATTGTATATTCCCGAGTTAACGTCCGTTTTATGCCATTATATATTACATATATTCCTTTATAAATCACAATATTTCTGTAACTTTCAATTAGCCGATGCATAAACAACATTTCTTTCTAATTCTTTTAACAATTATTCTAACCTGATGGTCACCGCCAATATTGCCAATCCATGCATTGCTTTCCTCTACAATTCTCTACTGCATCACATCCTATGAGGCGACCTACGAAAATGCCCCTTGCATCACATCCTATGAGGCGACCTACGTAAATGCCCCTTGCATCACATCCTGAAAATTCTAGTGGTTACACTCACTTACATTCTCTTTTTGAATATGTCATGATGAAATAAATATAAGGCACAAAGCCAGCTATTTGCTTGGTGCGAAAGTTTAAAAATAAAAACAGAGGAGCGACACCTCGATATTGTCAATATTACCGTCACGCTGCTGCGCGATTTTGTTGATTTACATTTAAGATCGAACTAGTCTAGTTATATCGTCTAGAAGTATCAGGTACAGAGCCTTCGATTTCATAACGGCCTATTCCAGGGGTGTAGAGAACGTAAGGGAACATTAAGCTTCGAATTTCGAGGGTGCGAAGGACATCATGCATCTATTCTCCCAAATTCTGTCTACAGTTAAATCAACTTAATGGCCACCATTCATTTTGTGTATAACCTACCCAGTAGGCTGTTCTAAGGAATTTGGATATCCATGCAGCATCAGACACTGTCTTCGCTGTCTTCTGCTTTTGGATCAGGATACCATAATGGACCTGTTGTAGCCATCGCAATTATGACTACCATCTTCAATCATTTTTATTCTATTCTATGACAATATTGTGTTAATTTCCAGTGTTTCCGTGGAGGCTCAGGGGAAGAAAATGCGAAATGAAACATTCAGCTGACGTAATAAATGGTTACCTGTTTTCCCTTCTACATTCTACCCTACCGCTTTTTTTTTTTAACTGACCTCACTTGGCCACCGACCGCATTACAATTAGACCTTGTACTTGGCCTAAATGACGTGATTGTGTGATTGGTCGTCAAACCATAAAAAACGCTATTTTCCACTCCCTAATTGCCACACGCAACCGCTTACAGATTTGTTTCATTCGATTGTGTATGACGTCACTGTTTGACGTCACTGTTTATGTGATATTAAGGAGTTTTCGTTTACTATTTGAATTAGCTCTTTCTTCTTTTTTTTATGTCTGTCAGTACTTTATTTCTTGGGTCTACTTCAAGAAAATATAAACATGTTTAGAGTTTTGTTTGCTTTTCCTTTACAATATAATTTCGCAATAAATTTAAAAAGAACATACGGTTTATAAGACGGAATGGCGCCTGTGAAATTTACTTGCGATAATCAAAATATCTAAACTTAAATCAAATATGACTAGTCAGCTGTTTTAAAAACATATCATTGAACTCCAAATTAAGCCTCTTGAAATTGAGCGCTCGCCAGGGCGAGGAAGGTTATGAGATCTGTCCTCTGTCAGAGACGATCGAACGTATTCAAAAATGGTTCTGAATTGCTCTTTGCTTGATTCTCAACGTAAAAGGGGGTAGCGGTAAGGACTGGTTCGTTGGTCAGTACAATATGACCAGGTAAAATGCCATGGTAATGTGTCCAGATTCCGACATTTCAGTTGGATTGCATTTTAACTCAATCTAACATGTTACAATGTTAAAACATTTTCAAAATACAGTATGAAAATTCAAGAAATCATTAGAAAAAAACTTGAAGCTTAACGAATTCATTTAACAAGTACAGACACACACTATAAGCTACTGTATTGTTGCATTAAAATGGCTCTTTTGGGAAGTATTACATCAGGGTTTAGTTTTGAATCCCGTCTGGGTGATCAGGAAAGATGACAAACTGCAACACATTTCAACAGAACTACATCCGATCGTTTGCATATTCACAACCAATTTAATGACTTCTGAATATTTTCATGGCTACCAGTTGTTTTATCCAAATTCGATTTGCATGATTTTGTGTTTTCCTTTTTTGAATTTCGTAGTTTTCATTTTTTCCCCCTTGCAATTGGCGCCACAACCTCGTGATAAGGGCGCGTGATTCTCTGTCCGTGCTGTTACGTTACGAGTACTGTTGTGACTTTGTTGCGTCCTTCAGATAATGTAGAAGTACATTACTGCTCGCTCTGTTGATCCCCCTCATTCATTATGATTGTGAATTATTTTGACAGAAAGCTGTCAAGAAGTATTGTTTGTATTATGACAAGAACTACCGGTTAATTGTTGAGAGTTTCCAATACCGCTAGCCTCAAACTCGCTCTGTGAGCCAAAGACGCTACCTTAATTCCTGTCAGTGCTTAATTATAACTTCGTTTGAACGATCGATTAGAGTTGAAGCCATGCTAGCATTTTGCTGTATAATAACCACCCACTCCAAGACATTTCACTTTCTTCTTTCTTTTTAAATCTACTCTAACTAGGTCAGTACGTGTTATATAAGGATTCATAACTTAAATATATCTCATTAGGGAATTAAAATATCCTCTTTCTTCCCCATGCTACCGTATCCCTTAATTCTGTATGCTGTGTATTTCTCTCATTTTTTGTCTTTCTCTCTTCCATGCCAGCCTCGAAATTCTACGGGATACGATCACATACGTTTTCTGCACCAAAGCAAGATGCCATGGCAAAATTGATAGCAAAAAATAAGATTTTTGATTGCTTTCACTTCAAAATTAACTGATCTATCGCTTGGCAGATACAGAACCTGTCGATTGAAAATTACGAAAAAGCAACACCCGACTGAAAAGCGGGTTACTTTTACCGTTACGATGGCGCTTAATTCCTCATGTACGTCATCAACGAAGTGCCTTCGTTTTTTCATGACATATTTTCAGGGTGAAGAGATGTAAGCAAGCATAGCTCCTGGGATTTCCAGGATGCTTCCGTGCTTATAGTTCCAACATAGTGCTAAGGAAAATATTTCGACTGATCTGATTTTGAAATAAAGTTTCTCGGAGATCATCTTAGTATTTAATATTTAATAAAGATTGAAGCACTCCATTACACTACATATCATTCGTCAAGTTTTAAATGATCAAACTGTTCCCCGTTGATTGTTATGAGGACATTTGTACGTTTTCGACAATTATAACTTATGAGCTACATGTGATCATTGAAACCCTTATCTCTGTACAAAAGTACATGAGCTCTTTTATATCAATTTTTTATCGTTGTTTATAATTTCTTTTCGCCTGTCATTATTTTTCTTCAAAAAACATCATTTATAAACGTTAAGAGATGAATACTTTTCTGGACAAGATTTCCAAGTTTGACCATGGAGGTGCTACAAGTGACCCGCATTTCTTTCTCTTTCGCTTTGTACGTCTGCAGATCGCGTGCTTCCCGCCAAATATTGTCACATTGATTGTCGGGTTGACGTTTTTTTCTATAACTATTACAGAAATTTGATTTAAAGCGTGTTCGTAATCCGTTACCCCAATGACTGGCAAGGAAGATTTTATTCGCATAAGAACCAAACATGCAGGACTTGCTTCGATTAAGTGACGTGTAGACTATTTCCACTGGTAAAGATTTGTCACTTCCGGCCATATTGCGGCATATGAACATCTGCGTTGCAGTTATATAAAATATATTTAAGCAATTCATATATTTGTTTTGAATTTAAAATAAATGTTTCACAATTTAAGGAAATTTGTATATAATATTACTACACATTGGATACAATATAAGCGTAAATGTATTCATGCATACACGATGATTTGTACATTTGCATCTTACAATATTCACATATGAATTTAGAGTGTATTGAATTTTAAGACAAGATTCATAAACTGGTTTTCAATGTTTACATCGAGTCTTTCCCTGTGTTTACAGTTACATCTTTCCGAGACAGAACAACGTACATGACTACATACTATGTATGCAATTTAAGTGTAGAATATTTAGAACTAACAAAAGTACGACAAAGAAACGAACTGAACTTATGTGATTAGCATTTGTCACGTTATGAAAACTTTTGAAAATTGAAATACTACTCCGCATCCGTTTTGTGTCAGAACACAATAACATCCGTGATAAAAGGGAGGTACGTCATAAACACAGAATCGGAGAAATTGTTTTCCGTGTCTTACATTAGAAAAAACAGCCGATGTGATCCAAATGTGAAGGATCATTTCAATATGTGATTTACTGATTAATGTGAACGTTTGATAAGTCTGCGTTATTTAAGCATTAAACTGTTTTCAGTTGGCATTCATGTTGCATATGAATGCCAACTGATACAAATGTAGCAGTGCAATACTTATATTTACCAGTTTATCTCGTTGATAATTCAATTACACTTATTACTATCCAGCATTTCGTTCAAATAATGTATTTATCGTATATGCGTATTCAATGAATGGAACAGCTATCTTTCTAGGGAAAATCAGGGGTATCAAGTGTTACAATTATGACGGCATTATAATGGTGACGTCAACAATTGGTTCATGGCATTCATAGCAGGTATGAATGTCATCTGAATGTGGTAGGGTTATGTGATGAAACATACGTATTATGTTTGGATACAATGGTCAAGCAATACACTGCACCCTAAGATTAGAAAACTAAAACCATCATGTACATCATCACTTCCTTGTGCAGGTTTGGAGGGAGAACTGACCTACATGATGTATGAGGCGACTAATGTGGCACTCCGCAGAATCGGGGGCTTTCTTTGGTGTGTTGTAGGAGGCACGGTAGTCTAGTGGTAAGACGCCGGGCTCGTGACCGAGGGGTTGCGGGTTCGAGTCAAGGCACGGCACTGTGTTGTATATTTGAGCAAGATACTTTACTCCGCTTGTTACAGTCTACTCAGCTGTAAAAGAGTACGTGGCTGGGCAGTACTAGAATCGTTGAATGCTAGCTGTGAGCACCGAAATGGCAGCACCGGCTGTATGCTCCCCAGCGAGTTGAGAAAGATATTGGCTGGTTGCAAAGGCCCTATAACGAAATATGATAATTTGTAAACCGCTTTGAGACGACCTACGAACTAGGTTGTGATAAAGCGGTATATAAGAACCTCAAATTATTATTATCAATTATTATTATTATTATATGTAGAAGACATTGAAGGGATTACAGCTGATTTGTTTTTTCTCCCCAACGCATCTTCCTTTTTCCCTTCGCTACCCTTTTTTCGGTTTTGTCTCCCTAGACAACCGTCTTCATGTGAACTTAGAACGTTGACACTGATCCAACGGCGTGCTCAGTCGTCGGAATGCTTTGTTTCTCTTATGGTGTTTATATATAGACTTTTATTGGGAATTGTTAATAAAAATAATCATAATATAAGACACACAACACACAGAACATACGTTTTATATACCTTGAAGACATTTCACCCAAGTATGACACAATAATGACTGCCTATGTTATTTTCACGGATAAGGAAATTGGGAAATACATCATAAAACAAAAGCATGATCACGTCCTACGCATATATATATATATTGCGGAATAGACATCACACATACCATAAAGTCTGTCTAGGGAACCCGGAAGTAGGAAGGAACATTTGATAAGAACATGAAAACAATCTCCAGAGAAAGTCATATATTGCAGAGTAGGCAAAACACAATAGTAGCTCTGTCAGGGGAGACACTTGTCATCCTATTATATTTCTGGGTGGCACATTGTTACTTCTCTCACGAGGCAAAAAGTACATACGACGGAACATTGGATTCCATTTGTGTTATTGCAACTGTTGAAGATAAAAAACCGAATAAGCAGACATTAAAAGGTTATGTTTATGTGAACTATAAGGATATATCATTAGTTATGTTCTCTGAGGTGTGTTAAACCAATGAAATGCACGCTCGCATATATTTCTCTTAAGGCAGATACATATATACGCAATGTAGGGTCAATGTATGCTAATAACTGTGTGACTTGAAAGCCTATATGAAATGTTATTAAAAAACAAAATAGCTGTAAAAGTGTTTTGTGTGTCATGTGAGAAGTGTGTCATGTGAGAAGTGTGAATGTATTTGTATTTCAATTTTGTTAATTAAGAAGGAATTACATCCCTTTCATTTTTGAGTTTATAATTTTCATTTCAAAATTGATGTATACAATTAAATCAAATCCATAATTACATAATCCATTACTCTAGCCACCTTTGGAGAGAATATATATAGGCTTTGTCTGTTATTCCGTCCAATTGACTTGTAACAACTTTGTCAATATATTTTTTGGAAATGAAATGAAATATACACATTACTAAATATTATGGAAACGCGTCACAGAGAAATGTCTCTATTTCGTCGTGACCTACCAAACGTTAAGAAAGCGTTAAAAAGGAAAATACACGCACTTCATTTACATACAAAACGGAAATATTTTTTATGAAATATAAGTTTACAATTATGTTCCTTTGTTACGACATATTCTTTCCTGAGAAAACCTGTAAATACATTTTTTATGAATGATAACTAGTAACTAATGGCAACTACTGATATATTTGTGAAGTAGACAAGAATTCACTCACGCGCACGTTAGTTATGATGAATATTTTCTGATATTTTCAAAGAAATTTTCTTCATATTTTTCAGGAAGCTACACTCTTCAGCATGCTGACGTTTGTCAAAACAGCGGGAGACAACTCCAGTGTACCGGAAACGAGGTGCTTCATATCCAAGATGTCCTCTGTCTGCCATCAAACTACACGTGCCCTGAACGTGACAAAATTCTTTGGCTTTGTGAAGGTGAAAGGTCATGTGCAAGCATCGGATTGAAACAGCAGCTTTTGGCATATTGCCAAAACGCTCCTGCAAGGACAGTGATAATTAGTTTCAAGTGTACTCGCAGTAAGTATTTACCGTATGTAATCAATTTAGCTGGAACAAGGTAGTTAATTAGCAAATTTAACTTGGTTCGATTTTGTAGATGATAATTAAGGAATAACTAACCGTAGTACTGTAAAAGTTTTAGTTTTCCCTTGGATCTGCTACTATGGGTTAACAGACAGGAAGGGTTAACAGACAGGAAGGAGAATAAGTATCCTGGAAATATGTCAAGCGTTGTTTTCAACCGTTTTATTGACTTTATATTAATAGTTATTACGTAAACACACTAGTGACTTCATGTCATCTGTGTGACTGCAAAGTAATTTGTCAAATCAAGGTTCATGAACAGGAAACGCATCGTTAAAGAGCGTTTGTCTGTGAGAAAGAACATCTGTTTAGGTTAATGAAGAATAAGGACAAATGTTATGGTCGCCATTTATCATTTTCTCATTTGGGAATTAATTTTTCCTTGTGCAATATGAAGATAGATGCTTTCCGTTTTGTTCATTATTGTGCCTTGTGGTGTCGTTGTCACTACCCGGTTCGCGCTCTGAGGGTATGACATAATTTTGATTTGAGCAAGATAAAGACGGCGGGTGAAGGTATGGGGTCACCTGCCCGACCACGTGTTTTTTTCCGGGTACTCCGGTTCCCTCCCACAATAAGACCCTTCGCGTGCTAATATCTAGGCGAACAAGAGTAGAGTGATTAACATAAGATGAAATACATTGTTTCATAATTATTGTAGAACAAATAAAGTTAATAAAATAAATTTAAGACGGCGGGTGTCGACCATGAAGCTGAAGACGCTTATCCTTCCGAAACATTTGGTCTTTTTCTCCGTGTACTTTATCTGCCTGTAAATCTTTCCTTTGATTATATTTTGCCCTTTTTTCATTGATTTGGGTGCAGTTTACTGTATTGTTCGCTCTTGGTGTATGTTGGCTCTGATGTGTTGACGCTGTGGTATTTATTCTGTGTATGTTTACCTGTAGTGTAAATTATCTTAAGTGTGCACGTGGTAGTGAATATATATATTGTCCTTGTGAGTTAAGTTCTGGATCCGTATTCATGAAACCGTTGTCATGCTTAAGCATGGATTCTGTACTCAAACCAGCTTTCTTGTAACCCATCTAAATCATGTCAACGATCAAATACACAAATTTGAATATTGAAAACAGTGTTCGGCTTCAACTTTCTTCAATTTTTGTCCAAAACTTAAACAAAATAAGATTTTTTTAAATAATTTATAACTGGAACACGAAATTAGACTTGAGCACAAAATCAATGCTTGAGCATGAGAACGGGTTCGTGAATACGGGCCCTGGCCTGTTCTGACCTGATGTCTTGACATTGTGATAGTTTGTCTTTTTGAGTGTTTACGCTGTGATATATCAAATTTGTTCTTGGGAATTAACGCTTTGGTATATTTTATCCTTGTATGTTTAAACTGTTGCAGGTTTTGCTCGTGTGTTAACCCTGTGATATTTTGTTTCTACCTGATTGTCTTCATTTCATATGAATCTTTATTTCTAATTCAGAGCAACCTCTTCCTGCTTGCCGAACGAATATCTGTAGTCACGAGAGTGAGGGACTTCATTGCGGAAACGGTAACCAGCTTCATATCGTGAGAGCACGCTGCAGTCATGGCCAAGAAGAATGTCCCTGGAATGTCTATCAGACCCTGTACACACTATGCGAAGGCCGGAAATCGTGCTACGCTTCCGGTCTGAGCCGTTTGATGCCAGGAAATACATGTACCGACAATTTTGTTCAGACAGCTAACGTTTTTGTGGACTACATCTGTGTAGAAGGTAATTATCATGAATTTGATATTCTTTACCTTGTCTATACATATTGATTAAGGTAAAATTGGTTCGACCGGAAGCTAGGATCTAATTGACGTCTGCAACATCAAACCGACATTTCCACATTAGGTCAATTTACGTTATAAACGGAAGGTAGCCACCACTTTGTTGATAGTGTGTCGATACCGTCGGAGATTGACCATTTACACGAACGCATGTTGTCAACGGGTTATAGAGGGAACTTGATTTTGATTTGTTCTGTTGTTAAGTCCTCATAAACACTTAGTTATATGACGCCCGGTGCAATAGAAAACACCACCACAAGAGAAAGAGAGAGAGAAAAGTGTGGCATGGGTGCAGGATAACTCCATGCATTCATAGAAGTTATAAATGTTAAGAGCAAAGTTCCTTGAAGTCGACAAAATTAAACCAAATTTTTAAAAATCTACTCCGAGTTTCTTTGTTCTATGTGACAGATTATCAGTGCCCCATGGGAAGTTATGTGTGTCCCCTTTGTATTCAATAGTATTAGCCAATGTACATATTCTACTGATAATCCTTTTTTTGCGCTAAATTTTAATTGTGCAATTTGACATGTTTTCTAATGAAGGTGCAGCATTTGTTTAACGCGCATGCGTGTTCAATACAATAAAATTTAAGAGGTCTCAAATAACTACGTTTACAGTCTCATGTAAAGTCCGACATTGGAAGAATTTGTCTCACGGGCATCAAACTCCATATCTAATTATGCTTACCGCTAACTTACTCAGAATATGTGTATTTGGTAAGGTTAATTTTATAGAATTCAGCGTCCTATCAACAGCTTATGTCATTTGAGGTGCAGATTACACAGCGTGATATACAAATGTACTTTGTTCTTTCGTTCATCTATACAAATTCTTGTGACATATTTACCATGTGTAAATCCGTTTGCGTTTCTTTGTTGCAGAGGATGTTACAGACGGGGTGTGTACCGGAAACGTCAGATCAATGCCAAAAACCTTCGGAATAATCAAAAGTCCAGGCTTTCCTTATAATCCAGAGGGTAATCCGAATAGCTGTTATTGGGCAATATATCCCAAGCCTGGTAGAGTGGTGGAAATCATCATACATCTCGCGTTTTCTCGCGAGTATACAGAAACATGTAGTGCTCAGTTCTTGCAAGTCACTTACAGAGCTTGTGGTACATATCGAAAGATCACAGACACCTTTTGTAAGGCACAGGATGTTAACATCGAACGGAAGTCGTGTGGAACGGTCTACATTCGGAGTTCATCGTATTTAGCCGGCGAAGATAGAGGAAACAGGTTCCTGGTGACTTATCAAGGTATAAATGTTCTACGATTTTTATTCAGATACTTTAATTTGAAAGATTTTTTTTTCTTTCACCTTACTGTCATCTTTAAGGAAAATATATAAGGATTTCGTAAGAGCTTATGAGTCTATATTGAAAACAACTAAGAAAAATGAACAGACTCTACATGATCTGAACTCTGACCTCTGAACCTCTCCACTACCAATCCTTCACGTTATCAATGTTGCTGTCAGGATTAATAAATGATCAGAACCAAAATGAAAAATGAAAAATTGTCAAGGGATGTAACTCATTTGCTATCATGCTGCTGGTAAAACATTGGATAATGCCACTGTCGTTTTTTATAAGGAGATTGACCTCCTCTTAATGTCGTTTTGAATATATAAAGGCAGTAGGGACTGACACGGCAATAGCGCTGATCAGCTAGTTAGAACGACAGTATTGTGTTGGGGCCATAGGTTTGACAATCGTCTTGTCTGCCCCGTTGCATTGTCATTCTCGTAGCACTGCTGTTTCTTGCGTTTCATGTTGATTATATTCTTTCATTAAAGCTCCATGAGGTATTATTTTTGTTCAGCAGTGAAATATTAAAGCTATCAACATGTCGATGAAAACAGTTTCCAGTCCATAGTAACAGTTGTAGAAATTGTTACATGGATCCTTTATTTATATAGCATGAAGAAAACGCTTATCCTGCAGGAGCACATGGTTACATCTCAATTTGTTTCGTTGATGTCTTTCCTACCTGTTTTTTTTATGAAATTCCATCGGTTCCTGTTGTTACTGTGTTTGTATCAATTTTCCAGTTCAGACTTTGCCGTCGTGTTTTTACGCTGAAGCGTATTTTTATTTCACGTTGAACATCCGAACATCATTACCTCGCGATGTTGGAGAATATTGTTTCACAGTTCGAGCTAATGACGCTAGGATATGAATTCGTAAAAAAGAAACAGCTTTTGTTCTTCAGCTAGACCAATACAGGTTTTTTCCTGTGTTACCGTACCTTCGGGGCTTACATAACAACACTAGGGTTCCCCGCCACGGAGAACCAATCGGTCTAGCCACGGGAACTAGTAAGGCTCTGTTTCGATCTGGCGAATTATTTCCGGGGCTGAAAAATTGTCTTCTTTGACACATTTTTTTTTTATATTTGTCTGATTCACAATTTGTACAATGGTTGGTGTTCTGGTCTGGTAATCAGTCTAGAAACACATTCAACTTTAACGGGTTTTATTACGACTGTATATCTTACTTTCCCTGTAGGGGAAATAACACAGTAATATATTACATAGATACACTTCGATTGAATGGAATGAAACTTTTTGTTTCCTAACGATACATACAATACGTTATTTGACCATTGACTGCAAGATAAAGGCTATCGGTTAACAACCCCCCCCCCCCCCCCCCCCCCCCCCCCCCCCCCCCACACACACACACACACACACACACACACACATTATTTGTTTACGCCGCCCGTGGTATATTGTGGAGGTTCATTGGGTGTTCTCTTTTGTTTTTGGTCATCTTAATTCCTGTTTTTATTATCTCGTATTGACTTGACTGAAAGTTCAAATTTTTACCAATGTGTGCTAACAATGTGGTCTGTTTTTGGTGTTCCACATGAATCGGACCACGATGTGATTGTATTTTGAACAACGATACTATTTGAATGATAGTTCGTTTTTAAAACTACATGTAGTAAAGGCAAATTGTTAATCTGGAATATGCTTACATTATTAACAAAAAAGAATGGTAAAGGGTAGAGAAAAATATATAGATATTTCACATCCTCCGCCTATAAGAACCCCCCCCCCCCCCCCCCCCCCCCC